>NW_028274813.1:127342158-127493673 GCF_037043125.1 Eumetopias jubatus
TGGATTTTTCATAGATGGCTTTTATGATATTGAGGTATGTACCCTCTATCCCTATACTCTGAAGAGTTTTGATCAAGAATGGATGCTGTACTTTGTCAAATGCTTTTTCTGCATCTATTGAGAGGATCATATGATTCTTGTTCTTTCTTTTATTAATGTTTTTTTTACCACATTGGTTGATTTGTGGATGTTGAACCAACCTTGCAGCCCAGGGATAAATCCCACTTGGTCGTGGTGAATGATCCTTTTAAGGTACTGTTGGATCCTATTGGCTAGTATTTTGGTGAGAGTGTTTGCATCCATGTTCATCAAGGATATTGGTCTGTAATTCTCCTTTTTGATGGGGTCTTTGTCTGGTTTTGGGATCAAGGTAATGGTGGCCTCATAAAACGAGTTTGGAAGTTTTCCTTCCATTTCTATTTTTTGGAATAGTTTCAGGAGAATAGGTATTAATTCTTTAAGTGTTTGGTAGAATTCCCCTGGGAAGCCATCTGGCCCTGGGCTCTTGTTTGTTGGGAGATTTTTGATGACTGCTTCAATTTCTTTAGTTGTTACAGGTCTGTTCAGGTTTTCTATTTCTTCCTGGTTCTGTTTTGGTAGTTGATACATCTCTAGGAATGCATCCATTTCTTCCAGATTATCTAATTTGCTGGCATAGAGTTGCTCATAATATGTTCTTATAATTGTTTGTATTTCTTTGGTGTTGGTTGTGATATCTCCTCTTTATTGATTTTATTTATTTGGGTCATTTCTCTTTTCTTTTTGATAAGTCTGGCCAGGGGTTTATCAATCTTAATTCTTTCAAAGAACCAGCTCCTAGTTTCATTGATCTGTTCTACTGATCTTTTGGTTTCTATTTCATTGATTTCTGCTCTGATCTTTATTATTTCTCTTCTCCTGCTGGGTTTAGGCTTTATATGCTGTTCTTTCTCCAGCTCCTTTAAGTGTAGGGTTGGGTTGTGTATTTGAGACCGTTCTTGTTTCTTGAGAAAGGCTTGTATTGCTATATACTTTCCTCTTAGGACTACCTTTGCTGCATCTGAAAGATTTTGAACGGTTTTGTGTTTTCATTTTCTTTTGTTTCCATGAATTTTTTTAATTCTTCTTTAATTTCCTGATTGACCCGTTCATTCTTTATCAGGATGTTCTTTGTCCTCCATGTATTTGAGTTCTTTCCAACTCTCCTCTTGTGATTGAATTCTAGTTTCGAAGCATTGTGGTCTGAAAATATGCAGGGAATGATCCCAATCTTTTGGTACCGGTTAAGACCTGATTTGTGACCTAGGATGTGATCTATTCTGGAGAAGTGTTCCATGGGCAGTAGAGAGGAACGTGTATTCTGTTGCTTTGGGATGGAATATTCTGAATATGTCTGTGAAGTCCATTTGGTCCAGTGTTTCATTTAAAGCCTTTATTTCCTTGTTGATCTTTTGCTTAGATGATCTGTCCATTTCAGTCGGGGGGGGGTGTTAAAGTCCCCTACAATTATTGTATTGTTGTCAATGTGTTTCTTTGCTTTTGTTATTAATTGGCTTATATAATTGCTGTTCCCATGTTAGGGGCATAGATATTTGCAACTGTTAGATCTTCTTGTTGGTTAGACCCTTTAAGTAGGATATAGTGTCCTTCCTCATCTCTTATTATAGTCTTTGGTTTAACATCTAATTTGTCTGATATAAGGATTGCCACCCCAGCTTTCTTTTGGTGTCCATTAGCATGGTAAATGGTTTTCCACCCCCTCACTTTCAATCTGGGGGTGTCTTTGGGTCTAAAATGAGTCTCTTGCAGACAGCATATTGATGGGTCTTGTTTTTTTGTGCAATCTGATAGCCTGTGTCTTTTGATTGGGGCATTTAGCCTATTTACATTCAGGGTATCTATTGAAAGATATGAATTTAGTGCCACTGTATTGCCTGTAAGATGACTGTTACTGTATATTGTCTGTGTTCCTTTCTGGTCTATGTTACTTTTAGGATCTCTCTTTGCTTAGAGGACCCCTTTCAATATTTCTTTTTTTTTTAAGATTTTATTTATTTATTCATGAGAGAGAGAGAGAAAGAGAGACAGATAGAGAGAGAGAGAGAGGCAGAGGAAGAAGCAGGCCCCCCACTGAGCAGGGAGCCCAATGCAGGACTCGATCCCAGGACTCTGGGATCATGACCTGAGCTGAAGGCAGACGCTTAACCATCTGAGCCACCCAGCCACCCTCCTTTCAATATTTCTTGTAGGACTGGTTTTGTGTTTGCAAATTCCTTTAGCTTTTATTTGTCCTGGAAGCTTTTTATCTCTCCTTCTATTTTCAATGACAGCCTAGCTGGAGATAGTATTCTTGGCTGCATATTTTTCTCATTTAGTGCTCTGAATATATCATGCCAGTCCTTTCTGGCCTGCCAGGTCTCTGTGCATAGGTCTCTTGCCAATCTAATGTTTCTACCATTGTAGTTTACAGATCTCTGGTCCCGAGCTGCTTTCAGGATTTTCTCTTTGTCTCTGAGACTCATAAGTTTTACTAATCGATGTCAGGGTTTTGAGTATTTTTATTGATTTTGAGGGGGGTTCTCTGTGTCTTCTGTATTTTAATGCCTGTTTCCTTGCCTACATTAGGGAAGTTCTCTGCTATGATTTGCTCCAAAATACCTTCTGCCCCTCTCTCTTTCTTCTTCTTCTGGGATCCCAATTATTCTAATATTGTTTCATCTTATGGTATCACTTATCTTTGAATTCTGCCCTCGTGATCCTGTAGTTGTTTATGTCTCTTTTTCTCAGCTTCTTTATTTTCCATCATTTGGTCTTCTATATCACTCTTTCTCTCTTCTGCCTCATTTATCCTAGCAGTTAGAGCCTCCATTTTTGATTGCACCTCATTAATAGCCTTTTTGATTTCGACTTGGTTAGATTTTAGTTCTTTTATTTCTCCAGAAAGGGTTTCTCTAATATCGTCCATGCTTTTTTCAAGCCCAGTTAGTATCTTTATAATCGTCATTCTGAACTCTAGTTCTGACATCTTAGTAATATCCATATTGATTAGGTCCCTGGCAGTCAGTATTGCCTCTTGTTCTTTTTTTGAGGTGATTTTTTCCATCTTGCCATTTTGTCCAGAGGAGAATAGATGAATGAGAGAATAAAATGCTAAGAGGGTAACAACGACCCCAGCAAAATATACACTAAACAAATCAGAAGAGACCTGAAACCGGCGGAAAAGAAAGGGAAAGAAAGAAAAAAGAAAAAAAAAGGAGGAAGAAAAAGATTAAAAAAAATATGATCAAATATGATCAGGCTGGTGCATAGATCAGTGCCACACACTGGATTTTGGGCGTATTTTGGTCTGTTAGAAGAAAGTGCTCCCAATATTTTAAAAAAGAAAAACTTATATATGTACAACAATAAGGGTAAATATGATGAAGGGATGGAAGATGACTGTAAAGATGAAAATTATAAAAGATTTTATAAAAGGAATTGATAAGATAAGAAGTTGGTTGAAAAAAGAAAGAAGAGAAATTAAAAAAAAAATGTGAGAGAATGTGATCAGGCAGGAGACTAGAACAAAACCATACACTAGAGATTTAGGGTATATTTTGGTCTGTCAGAAGAAACTGAATCCCTACATTTTAAAAAGAGAACAACATATATATATATATATATATATATATATATATATATATATATATATATACCAAAAAAAGATTAACTACTATGAAGGTATAGAATATGACTCTAAAAATGAAAAATAAAAAAGATTTTTTAAAAAGGGATTGATAAGATGTTGGTTGAAAAAGCGAAAAAGAAAAATTAAAAAAAAAAAGAAAATTAAAAAAATTAACTGTGAAAGACCTAAGAATCAGGGGGGAAAAAAGCCATGAAATCTACATGCAGTATTTCCCTAGCTCTGGAGTTCTGCCATTCTCATTGATTGGTAAACTTGGTCTTGGCTGGCTGTTCTTGCTGATCTTCTGGGGGAGGGGTGGGTTACCGTGGTTTCCAAACGTCTTTGCTGAGGCGGAATTGCCCCGCCCTTGCCGGTCTGGCAAGTAATCTGCTCCGGTTTGCTCTCGGGAGCTTTTGTTCCCTGCAAGTTCTTGGTACAGCTTTGGAGGACCAGGGTGAAAATGGTGGCCTCCCAATCTCCGACCCCGAGGAGCCGAGAACTCGGGGCCCTGATCCTCAGTGCGCTCCCAGAGATAAGCAATTACTGCCATCTCCCCGGTCTCCGGCTGCACTTCGTGCTCACTTGGCCTGTGACCAAGCATTTCTATCTCTGGCACCCAACTTGGTGTGGTCTCCAAACCCAGCAGATTCCTGAAGGAAGGAAGGAAGGGGAGTCTCCCCGATCTGCCGCTTGTTGGGTCCCTCCTGGAGGAGCAGTGGCCCGACTGGGCCGCGGATCACAGTTTATGACCACCCAGAGCTGAGAGCCCGCGCCTCGGCTCCGTCTCTGCAGCCGGCTTCCCCGCTCCGATACGTGGGAGCTCTGCTGCGCTCAGGCACCCCCGGTCTTTCTGTGACCCCAAGGGTCCTGAGACCACACTGTCCCACGAGGGTTCCACCCCCCGCTTAGCCACTGCAGCGACGTCCCTCCGCGGAGCCGGCTTCTAAAAGGTCCGATTTTGTGCTCCGCGGCTCTATCACTTGCCAGAAGCGGCCGGCGGAGGCCCCCTCCCCCGCCGTCTATCCTCCCGAATGTCGCCCCAGATTCACTTCTCCCCACGTCCTACCTTCCAGAAAGTGGTCACTTTTCCATTCAGAGAGTTGTTGCTATTCTTTTCTTTTTTTTTTTTTAAGATTTTATTTATTTATTTGAGAGAGAGAGTGCACACGAAAGGGGGGAGGGTCAGAAGGAGAAGCAGACACCCCGCTGAGCAGGGAGCCCGACGCAGGACTCGATCTCGGGACTCCAGGATCATGACCTGAGCCGAAGGCAGTCGCTCAACCAACTGAGCCACCCAGGCGCCCTTTGCTATTCTTTTCTTTGATCTCCTGTTCAGTTTGGTGTTCAGAATGGTTTGATCCGTATCCAGCTGAATTCCTGGGACCAGATGAAATTTAGGTCTCCTACTCCTCTGCCATCTTGCTCCTCCCCCCCATTTATTGTATTTTGTCAATTTATCTCTTTAGTGCCTTTTTAATGTATAGGCTCCCCTTCCCTGTTTTCTTCTTTCTGGCCTGACCGTTAGGAAAAAAAAATTATGTGGTCAAATTGGTCCATTTTTGTCTTACTGCTCCTGGATTCTCTGTCATGATTAGGGATTTCCCCACTCCCAGGTTAGATCCATTCACCCCTGTTTTCTTCTGTCTGATTTAATATTTTACTTTTAAATCTCTGATCTGTTTGAAATTTATTCTAATGTATGGTATGACGAATCGATCTCATTTTCTATTTTCCCAAATGACTCTCCAAATTTGCTAGTGTCATTTATAAAATGTTCATCCCCACAATGATTTTTTTAAATTTCTTTACCCTGTTCTTCAAGGGAGAACCTTAGTGTGAGGGAGATGAAACAATATTATTCAAACATTATAACAAATAAGGCAATCCATATGTACTGACATAGATAAATGTCCCTCATATATTGAAGTAAAAAAAAAAGATATAGAAGAGGATGCATTATAAATCAACTTTTGTTTAAAACTACTTGTTTATATATAAGTATATGTAAGTAATATATTTATGTTACATATAAAATACAAAAATAGTGCGTATTTATATAATATATATTTATATCATGGATATAATTTATACATATAAAATAATATATTTTATATATATATGAAATATCTGGAAGGATATTCTTCAAACTGTTTTTTTATTTTATTTTATTTATTTATTTGACAGAGAGAGACACAGTGTGAGAGGGAACACAAGCAGGGGGAGTGGGAGAGGGAGAAGCAGGCTTCCCGCTGAGCAGGGAGCCTGATGCGGGGCTGGATCCCAGGACCCTGGGACCATGACCTGAGCTGAAGGCAGATGCTTAATGACTGAGCCACCCAGGCACCCCTTAAACTGTTAATAATGGCTGATAATGGTTTGCTCTAGTGGTGGGATGGGGGGTAGAATTTTAATTTTTTTCTCTGTATATTTCAGTATTTAGTTTTTCTATGAGCATGTGTTTGCTTGAAAAATTCAAATCTGAGAAAAATAGGCCATTAGCATATGCTGGACTTCATTTAACAAATGTTTCTTTTTTAAAAAAGATTTATTTATTTGTTTTAGCGGGAGAAAGTGCACGGATGAGAGTTGGGGGAGGGGTAGAGGAAGACTCTTCAAGCGGACTCCCCTCTGAGAACTGAGCAGGACATGGGGCTCGATCTCACAACCCGTGAGACCATGACCTGAGCTGAAACTGAGTCAGATGCAGATGCTTAACCGACTGAGCCACCCAGGCGCCGCTGACAGATGTTTCTTGAGTTCTGTGTACTAGGTTTGCTTGTATGCTCTTTGTCTATAGTTCTCCCACCCCATATTTTAAAATTATCTACCTGTTCTGTTTCTCAGTTTCCTCCTCTCTGAAAAATAAATAAATAAATAAATAAATAAAGAAAGAAAGAAAGAAAGAAAGAAAGAAAGGAAGGAAGGAAGAAAGAAAAAAGAAAGAAAGAAAAAGAAAGAAAGCAAGCTTCAGAATATACTCAGGAGGGATAATTAGGAGACCTGAGGTCTTATCTCCACTTTTCCAGGCTAGCTGGTGAACTTGGGCTGGTGCACAACTTCTCTGACCCTCTGGGTCTGTACCTATTAAATGGGGGCTTGGGTCAGATCCTCTCTGTATTGTGGCACCCTTCTCTTGAATTCCATGCCCTGAAAATATCTACATGCACTCTGTACGTGTCATCTGACCAGTCCATTCCAGCTGGCTGGACAGTCCCCGTACATTCCTGTCCATCCAGCCTGGCTGGGATACAATATGAAAGAACTTTTACTCTGTTGGTTTATGTCCATTCTGCAGACCAGGATAGTAATTTATTTAATTTATATTTAGTAAGTATCATAGTTGGAAAATGCAGGGCAATTTTTTGGAAGGGAATTAAAAAGGGATTATATAAGCTCCTTGAGTCATAAGTTCGTATTTATTTTTAGGACTTTGAAGTTATTCTATTTCCTTCAATAACTTTTTTTGAGTAATAAGTTTTTAATACAGCCTTTTTTGATTGTCTGAGGACAGTGTGATCGCACTATAAATGCATTAACTTAAGCAAATTCGCTATATGTATGTGATTCTAGTGCTTATTTTTCATACAGTATGGAGCTTACATGCAAGCTGACTTCCTCATCTGTGCTTAGCTGAAAAAATAGCTTTGTTCCAATGCCACAGGGATTATTGGTTGGATTGATCAATGTATGTCTGAGTACTGTGTTTAGCAGACAATTAAAGGAATCAATTTTGACTATGATTTTTTCACATTACAAGCTGCCATTGGAAGCTAATACTAACATAAAGTACATTTCTCTTATAATATATGTTTATTGCAGGGGCACCTGGGTGGCTCAGTCGTTAAGCGTCTGCCTTCGGCTCAGGTCATGATCCCGGGGTCCTGGGATTGAGCCCTCCATCAGGCTCCCTGCTCCATGGGAGGCCTGCTTCTCCCTCTCCCACTCCCCCTGCTTGTGTTCCCTCTCTCGCTGTGTCTCTCTCTGTCAAATAAATAGAATCTTTAAAAAAATAATATATGTTCATTGCAGAAAATTTGAAAAAATATAACAGCAGGAAAAGCTGAAAGTCATCTCTCAGCCTTCTACATGGAGGTAACAATTGTGATGGTTGTTAAGGGTGTATTAATCTCCAATATTTATTCTATGCATATATTTGTGTGATAGGATATAAATTTGAGATATTAGTCTAGGGATCTTCCCCCACTGCATTCCCTTGTACTCCACCCTGGGGTCATCCTTCACTCCTCCCTCTATTCCATCACTTCCTTAAAGCTTGTCAATTGCTTTGTGAAACTCATGCCAGAATTAAAAGCCTTGAATCTTTAGCTCTGGGATGTGAATATTTTGAAGGTTCACGTCCTGATGAGTTCAATGCATACAAGTGACTGGGGTAAACAGCTAGAAGAGAAGGAATGCCAGGCTCCTTCCATCTCACAGGAGATGAGGAATCCCCAGCCTGGGGGAAGGCCTTGTAGGGACACAGAATCCTTGCCAAGATCGATGTGGGTGGGGCTGGCCCTCAGGGAGACCCAGCACTGAGCTGCTGCCCCATCCTCGGCCTGAGCAAACACCATCTGTTGCTGGCCATGGGGGGCCCTGAGGGAGCTGTCAGGGCCTGTTGGCCGTGGTGTCCCATATGAGTAAGTATTTGTATTACCAGCATCAAGGAACTAAGTTGGTGCTCCCTCCCTGCCATTGGGCTAGAAACGCCCACAGAGATCAGCCAGTGGGTTTTTGGCACACCGATCAGTTGGCATGAGTGTTGTCCATCTGTTCCCTGAGACACTGCTAGTGTGCCTCCGAATTGCCTCGTGTGGCCAGTGCCTGCTTCCTGGGTCAGCAACACTTTTGAGCCCAGCTGGAGCCTGTACCCTGGACACCTGGAGGGGCAGCAGTGAGGCCATATGGAGAGACACAGCCATGGTTCTTCGGTGGAACTGTGTTAAATCCGCTCTCTGGGAGCACCTACCCCATCTCTTAAATACCCCAAATCAGGATCCTACCGTATGGCCTCTTTGGAGACCCTGCCTGTCCACTTTATAATCTGATCAAACACTTTCCTCCTGCAATGCAAGATTCCCCCAGAATGTGATTTTAATGGTTTCAGAGCATGGACAGTCACCATGATTGGCTTTGAAAATCCCCTCTCGTTGGACACTAAGGTGATTTCCAGTGCTTTGCCGGCTGCAAATAACATAACAGTGACTTTCCTTGTGAAATCTTTGTGAACGTCTCTGAATTGAAAACAGACTCTTAACAAATGGCAAGCAATCATGAGATAAATACTGCGAACATTATTGTCTGGGTTTTGGCCTAACTTTCAGGATTATTAGTGGCCCATAAAGCAGCTGAGGCCCCAGCTGCCTTGCAGATGGGCAGTGCTCGCCAAGACTCCATACAGGCTTAACACACCAGTGGGGGAAGAAAGGCAGACACAGGAATATAAGATTGCCATGGAAACATGCATCCTGGCTAAATATACATCTTGGTATCTCAGAGTCTGGGATGACCTGTGTGTGTGAAATGAGTCCCACTTGGGGCTCAACAGTTTCTGATGAGACTCTAGGCTTCAGCAGCCCTTGCCTTCCTCCTTATGACTCAGAAGTCCAGTTGGAGTTGTCCCCACACATGAACGGAAAAGCCGTGAAATATTAACGATCTGTTACTGACTCTGCGGCACTTAGAGAATCAGTCCCTTCCGAATCAATGTGCTTTGCATTATGCATAAGAGCACCACAGTCACACTTCTCATTGTCCTTTGGGTTTACTGGGTGCGAGGACTCGGAGCACAGATGCAGGGAAGGTGCCGTCCAGGAGGGTTGAAATCCTTTTCTCGACGTTTTTCCTACAGAACAATCTCAATCAGGGTCAGAGAACAGAAGTGTGTTTCTCATCAAATAACTCAAGACTTGGAAGCATGAGGTTTGATGAAACCCAATGCATCAGTTTGATTTTTTCCTCTCTTCGATAGTAAGGAAAGGAGAATGACAGAATTTTAACATATTTTATCTCTGTTTATCTGTAAGGAACATATACTCCTTATGGGAATCAGGAGAATACAGAAAGAAATAAAATCTTAAAAAAATGTTTTCCATTTACATAGACTATTTTTAAAACAGTTTTAAGTTCACAGCAAAATTCAGTGGAAAGTTCACAGTATTCCAATATACCCTCTGCCTCCACCCGTGCATAGTGTCCCCTATCATCAAAATCCCCACCCCCCAGAGTGGTGTGCTTGTTACAGTCAATGAACCGACATTGACTCATCATCCCACAGAGTCCAGAGTTGACATTAGAGTTCACTCTTGGTGTTGGACATTCTATGGGTTTAGACAAGTGCATAATGACATGCGTTTACCACATCTTACCACGCAGATTAGTTTAACTAAAAATCCTTTGTGCTTTGCCTATTCATCCTTTTACTTTTTTAAAGAGTGTGGGTCTTTATATTTCAAGTAGGTTTCTTTCTTGCTAACAATGTATAGTTGAGTCTTGTTTTTTGATCCACTCTATCAAATTTTATCTTTTAATTGGTGTACTTAACCGTTGAATTTTTTAAAAGAATTTTTTACTGTTATGTTAATCACCATACATTACATCTTTAGTTTTTGATGTAGTGTTCCATGACTCACTGTTTGTGCATAACACCCAGTGCTCCACGCAGAACGTGCCCTCTTTAATACCCATCACCAGGCTAACCCATCCCCCCAACCCCCTCCCCTCTAGAACTCTCAGTTTGTTTCTCAGAGTCCATCCTCTCTAATGATTCGTCTCCCCCTCTGACTTACTCCCCTTCATTCTTCCCCTCCTGCTATCTTCTTCTTCTTTTTTTTTTCTTAACATATATTGCATTATTTGTTTCAGAAGTACAGATCTGTGATTCATTAGTCTTGTACAATTCAGAGCGCTCACCATAGCACATACCCTCCCCAATGTCTATCACCCAGCCACCCCATCCCTCCCACCCCCCACCACTCCAGCAACCCTCAGTTTGTTTCCTGAGATGAAGAATTCCTCATATCAGTGAGGTCATATGATACATGTCTTTCTCTGATTGACTTATTACACTCAGCATAACACCATCCAGTTCCATCCACGTCGTTGCAAATGACAAGATCTCATTTCTTTTGATGGCTGCATAATATTCCATGTGTATATATACCACCTCTTCTTTATCCATTCATCTGTCTATGGACATCTTGGCTCTTTCCACAGTTTGGCTATTGTGGACATTGCTGCTATAAACATTGGGGTGCACGTACCCCTTCGGATTCCTACATTTGTATCTTTGGGGTAAATACCCAGTAGAGCAATTGCTGGATCATAGGGTAGCTTTATTTTCAACTGTTTAAGGAACCTCCATACTGTTTTCCAGAGGGGTTGCACCAGCTTGCATTCCCACCAACAGTGTAGGAGAGTTCCCCTTTCTCCACATCCCCGCCAACATCTGTCGTTTCCTGACTGGTTAATTTTCGCCATTCTGACTGGTGTGAGGTGGTATCTCATTGAGGTTTTGATGCCGAGAGATGTTGAGCACTTTTTCATGTGTCTGTTGGCCATTTGGATGTCTTCTTTGGAAAAATGTCTGTTCATGTCTTCTGCCCATTTCATGATTGGATTATCTGTTCTTTGGGTGTTGAGTTGGATAAGTTCTTTATAGATTTTTGGATACTAGCCCTTTATCTGATATATCATTTGCAAATATCTTCTCCCATTCTGTCAGTTGTCTTTTGCTTTTGTGGACTGTTTCTTTTGCTGTGCAAAAACTTTTTATCTTGATGAGATCCCAACAGTTCATTTCTGCCCTTGCTTCCCTTGCCTTTGGCGATGTTTCTAGGAAGAAGTTGCTGCGGCTGAGGTCGAAGAGGTTGCTGCTTGTGTTCTCCTTTAGGATTTTGATGGACTCCTGTCTCACGTTTAGGTCTTTCAACCATTTGGAGTCTATTTTTGTGTGTGGTGTAAGGAAGTGGTCCAGTTTCATTCTTCTGCATGTGACTGTCCAATTTTCCCAACACCATTTGTTGAAGAGACTATCTTTTTTCCATTGGACATTCTTTCCTGCTTTGTCAAAGATGAGTTGACCATAGAGTTGAGGGTCCATTTCTGGGCTCTCGATTCTGTTCCACTGATCTATGGGTCTGTTTTTGTGCCAGTACCATACTGTCTTGATGATGACAGCTTTGTAATAGAGCTGGAAGTCCGGAATTGTGATGCCACAAGCTTTGATATTCTTTTTCAAGATTTCTCTGGCTATTTGGGGTCTCTTCTGGTTCCATACAAATTTTAGGATTATTTGTTCCATTTCTTTGAAAAAAGTGGATGGTATTTTGATGGGGATTGCATTGAATGTGTAGATTGCTCTAGGCAGCATTGACATCTTCACAAGGTTTGTTCTTCCAATGCATGAGCATGGAACGTTTTTCCATTACTTTGTGTCTTCTTCAATTTCTTTCATGAGTATTTTATATTTTTCTGAGTACAGATCCTTTGCCTCTTTGGTTGAATTTATTGCTAGGTATCTTATGGTTTTGGGTGCAATTGTAAATGGGATTGACTCCTTGATTTGTCTCTCTTCTGTCTTGTTGTTGGTGTATAGGAATGCCACTGATTTCTGTGCATTGATTTTATATCCTGCTACTTGACTGAATTCCTGTATGAGTTCTAGCAGTTTTGGGGTGGAATCTTTTGGGTTTTCCACATACAGTATCATATCATCTGCAAAGAGGGAGAGTTTGACTTCCTCTTTGCTGATTTGGATGCCATTGATTTCCTTTTGTTGTCTGATTGCTGTGGCTAGGACTTCTAATACTATGTTGAATAGCAGTGGTGAGAGTGGACATCCCTGCCGCGTTCCTGACCTTAGGGGAAAAGCTCTCAGCTTTTCTCCATTGAGAATGATATTCGCTGTAGGCTTTTCATAGATGGCTTTTATGTTATTGAGGTATGTACCCTCTATCCCTATACTCTGAAGAGTTTTGATCAAGAAAGGATGCTGTACTTTGTCAAATACTTTTTCTGCATCTATTGAGAGGATCATATGCTTCTTGTTCTTTCTTTTGTTAATGTATTGTATCACGTTGATTGATTTGCGGATGTTGAACCAACCTTGTAGCCCAGGGATAAATCCCACTAGGTCATGGTGAATAATCCTTTGAATGTACTGTTGGATCCTATTGGCTAGAATTTTGGTGAGAATTTTTGCATCCATATTCATCAAGGATATTGGTCTTTAATTCTCCTTTTTGATGGGGTCTTTGTCTGGTTTTGGGATCAAGGTATGGTGGCCTCCTAAAATGAGTTTAGAAGTTTTCTTTCCATTTCTATTTTTTGGAACAGTTTCAGGAAAATAGGTATTAATTCTTCTTTAAATGTCTGATAGAATTCCCCTGGGAAGCCATCTGGCCCTGGGCTTTTGTTTGTTGGGAGATTTTTAATGATTGCTTCAATTTCCTTAGTGGTTATCGCTCTGTTCAGGTTTTCTATTTCTTCCTGGTTCAATTTTGGTAGTTGATACATCCCTAGGAATGCACCCATTTCTTCCAGGTTATCTAATTTGCTGGCATAGAGTTGCTCATAATATGTACTTATAATTGTTTGTATTTCTTTGGTGTTGGTTGTGATCTCTCCTCTTTCATTCATGATTTTGTTGATTTGGGTGATTTCTCTTTTCTTTTGGATCAGTCTGGCCAGGGGTTTATCAATCTTGTTAATTCTTTCAAAGAACCAGCTCCTAGTTTCCTTGATTTGTTCTACTGTTCCGTTGGTTTCTATTTCATTGATTTCTGCTCTGATCTTTATTATTTCTCTTCTCCTGCTGGGTTTAGGCTTTATTTGCTGTTTTTTCTCTAGCTCCTATAGGTGTAGGGTTAGGTTGTGTATTTGAGACCTTTTTTGTTTCTTGAAAAAGGCTTGTATTGCTATGTACTTTCCTCTCAGGACTGCCTTTGCTGTATCCCAAAGATTTTGAACAGTTGTGTTTTCATTTTCATTGGTTTCCATGAATTTTTTTAATTCTTCTTTAATTTCCTGGTTGACCCATTCATTCTTTAGTAGGATGCTCTTTAGCCTACATGTATTTGAGTTCTTTCTGACTTTCCTCTTATGATTGAGTTCTAGTTTCAAAGCATTGTAGTCTGAAAATATGCAGGGAATGATCCCAATATTTGGTAGCGGTTGAGACCTGATTTGTGACCTAGGATGTGATCATTCTGGAGAGTGTTCCATGGGCACTAGAGAAGAATGTGTATTCCGTGGCTTTGGGATGGAATGTTCTGAATATGTCTGTACAGTCCATTTGGTCCAGTGTTTCATTCAAAGCCTTTATTTCCTTGTTGATCTTTTGCTTAGATGATCTGTCCATTTCAGTCAGCGGGGTGTTAAAGTCCCCCACTATTATTGTATTGTTGTCAATGTGTTTCTTTGCTTTTGTTATTAATTGCCTTATATAATTGGCTGCTCTCATGTTAGGGGCGTACATGTTTACAATGTTAGATCTTTTGTTGGATAGACCCTTTAAGTAGGATATAGTGTCCTTCTTCATCTCTTATTACAGTCTTTGTTTTAAAATCTAATTTGTCTGATATAAGGATTGCTACCCCAGCTTTCTGTTGGTGTCCATTAGCATGGTAAATGGTTTTCCACTCCCTCACTTTCAATCTAGGGTGTCTTTGGGTCTAAAATGAGTCTCTTGCAGACAGCATATGGATGGGTCTTGTTTTTTAATCCAATCTGATAGCCTGTATCTTGTGATTGGGGCATTTAGCCCATTTACATTCAGGGTAACTATTGAAAGGTATGAATTTAGTGCCATTGTATTGCCTGTAAGGTGACTGTGACTGTATATTGTCTGTGTTCCTTTCTGATCTATGTTGCTTTTAGGCTCTCTCTTTGCTTAGAGGACCTCTTTCAATATTTCTTGTAGGGCTGGTTTCTTGTTTGCAAATTCTTTTAGTTTCTGTTTGTCCTGGAAGCTTTTATCTCTCCTTCTATTTTCAAGGACAGCCTAGCTGGATATATTATTCTTGGCTGCATAATTTTCTCATTTAGTGCTCTGAAGATATCATGCCAGTCCTTTCTGGTCTGCCAGGTCTCTGTGGATAGGTCTGTTGCCAATCTAATGTTTCTACCATTGTAGGTTACATATCTCTTCTCCCAAGCTGCTTTCAGGATTTTCTCTTTGTCTCTGAGACTCGTAAGTTTTACTATTAGATGTTGGGGTGTTGACCTATTTTTATTGATTTTGAGGGGGGTTCTCTGTGCCTCCTGGATTTTGATGCCTGTTTCCTTCCCCACAGTAGGGAAGTTTTCTGCTATGATTTGCTCCAATATACCTTCTGCCCCTCTCTCTTTCTTTTTCTTCTGGGATCCCAATTATTCTAATGTTGTTTCATCTTATCGTATCGCTTATCTCTCGAATTCTGCCCTCGTGATCCAGTAGTTGTTTATCTCTCTTTTTCTCAGCCTCGTTATTTTCCATCATTTGGTCTTCTATATCATTGATTTTCTCTTCTGCCTCATTTATCCTAGCAGTTAATGCCCCCATTTTTGATTGCACCTCATTAATAGCCTTTTGGATTTCAACTTGGTTAGATTTTAGGTCTTTTATTTCTCCAGAAAGGATAACTTCCACACTTTTTTCAAGCCCAGCTAGTATCTATAAAGTCATGATTCTGAACTCTAGGTCCGACATCATACTAATGTCAGTATTGAGTAGGTCCCTGGCAGACGGTACTAGAGGATCTCTTGTTCTTTTTGCTGAGGTGATTTTTTTCGTCTTGTCATTTTGTCCAGAGGAGAATAGAGGAATGAGAGAACAGAATGCTAACAGGTTAACAATGTCTCCAGCAAATATACTCTATACAAATCAGAAAACACCTGAAACCAGGGGACAAGAAAGGGACAGAAAGAAGGAAGAGAAAAAAAAAAAGGAAAAAGAAAAAGATAAAAACAAACAAAAACAGAACAAATCAAAATAAAAAAACAGAATATTATCAAATATGATCAGGCTAGTGCATAAATCAGTGCCACACACTAGCTTTTGGGCATATTTTGGTCTGTTAGAAGAAAGTGCCTGCTAAAATTTTAAAGACAGAAAGACTTATATACGTACAAAATAAGGGTTGATACAATGAAGGAATGGAAGATGACTGTAAAGATGAAAATTATAAAAGATTTTATAAAAGGAATTGATAAGATAAGAAGTTGTTTTTAAAAAGAAAGAAGATTTAAAAAAAAGAAAAAAGAGAAAAAGGGAGAGAATGTGATCAGGCAGGAGACTAGAACAAAGCCACACACTAGTGATTTAGGGTATATTTTGATCTGTTAGAAGAAACTGAATCTCAAAATTTTAAAGAGAGAACAACTTATATATATATGCCAAAAATATGGGTAACTACTATGAAGGGATAAAAATATGACTCTAAAAATGAAAAATATAAAATGTTTGTTTAAAAAAGGGATTGATAAGATGTTGGTTGAAAAAGGGAAAAAGAAAAATTCAGAAAAACATTTAAAAAATTAACTTTGAAAAACTAATGAATTATGGTAAAAAAAGCCATGAATTCTATGTGCAGTATTCCCCTAGCGCTGGAGATCTCCCATTCTCCTTGATCGGTAAACTTGGTTTTGGGTTTCTGGCTGTTCGTGCTGATCTTCTGGGGGAGGGTCCTGTTGCCGTGGTTCCCGAATGTCTTTGCCAGAGGCAGAAGTGTGTATATATACATACATCTTATTATGTCTTTGTATCAGTGAGATGAATGACAGCAATGATACGAAGAGCAAGGGCCAGGAGGAAGGAATTAGGAATATCTTGTTATTATGAGGTATTTGCACAAATTACGAAGAAATATAGTGTTATTTGAAAGTGGACTTGGATCCTCTATAAATGTATATTACAAACTATATCTAGGGCAACCACATAAAAAAGTTTAAGAAAAGTCTAATTGATATGCTAAGGAAGGAGAGAAAATGGAGCAATATAAAATGCTCAGTTAAAACCACAAATGATGGAAAAAGGGTGGAAGACAAAAATAGGAACAAAGAACAAGGACCATGAATAGAAACAAAACAAATATGTGAGATATTAATGCAACTATATCAATAATCACTTTAAAAGTCAACAGTTGGGGTGGAGCAAGATGGCGGAGGAGTAGGTGACCTGGATTTCGTCTGGTCTCAGGAATTCAGCTGAATAGGGATCAGACCATTCTGAACACCTGCGAACTCAACAGGAGATCGAAGAAAAGAATAGCAGCAACTCTGAACAGAGAAGCGACCACTTTCTGGAAGGTAGGACGTGCGGAGAAGTGAATCCGAGGCGATATTCGGGAGGATAGACGGTGGGGGAGGGGGCCTCCGTCGGCCGCTTCTGGCAAGTGCTAGAGCCGCGGAGCGCAAAATTGGAACTTTAGAAGTCGGTTCCGCGGAGGGACGTCGCTCCAGTGGCTAAGCGGGGGGTGGAACCCTCGCGGGACAGTGTGGTCTCAGGACTCTCGGGGTCACAGAAAGACCGGGGGTGCCTGAGTGCGGCAGAGCTCCCAGGTATCGGAGCAGGGAAGCCGGCTGCAGAGACGGAGCTGAGGCGCAGGCTCTCAGCTCAGGGTGGCCATAAACTGTGATCCGCGGCCCAGTCGGGCCACTGCTCCTCCAGGAGGGACCCAACAAGCGGCAGATCCGGGGAGACTCCCCTTTCTCCCCTGGGAGGAGCGGTGTGGAAGTGCACCGTAGGGATCTGCTGGGTTTGGAGACTCCACACGGGGTCGGGTGCCAGAGATAGAAACGCATGGTCACAGGCTGGGTGAGCATGGAGTGCCGCTGGAGACCGGGGGAGACGGGAGTGACTGCTTTTCTCTGGGGGCGCACTGAGGAGCGGGGCCCTGAGTTCTCAGCTCCTCTGGACGGAGATTGAGAGGCCACCATTTTCACCCTGGTCCTCCAAAGCTGTACCGAGAGCTCATAGGAAACAAAAGCTCCTGAGAGCAAACCGGAGCAGCTTGCTTAGCCCGGACTCACAAGGGCGGGGCAATTCCGCCTCTGGCAAAGACATTCGGGAACCACAGCAACAGGCCCCTCCCCCAGAAGATCAGCACGAACAGCCAGCAAGCCAAGACCAAGTTTACCGATCAAGGAGAACGGGAGATCTCCAGCGCTAGGGGAATACTGCACATAGAATTCATGGCTTTTTTACCATAATTCATTAGTTTTTCAAAGTTAATTTTTTTAACTTTTTTTTTGAATTTTTCTTTTTCCCTTTTTCAACCAACATCTTATCAATCCTTTTTTTTAAAAAAACATTTTTTATTTTTCATTTTTAGAGTCATATTTTTATCCATTCATAGTACTTACCCTTATTTTTGGCATATATGTATATAAGTTGTTCTCTCTTTAAAATTTTGAGATACAATTTCTTCTAACAGATCAAAATATACCCTGAATCACTAGTGTATGGCTTTGTTCTATTCTCCTGCCTTATCACATTCTCTACCTTTTTTTTCTTTTTTCTTTTTTCTTTTTCTTTTTAAATCTTCTTTCTTTTTGAAAAACAACTTCTTATCTTATCAATTCCTTTTATAAAATCTTTTATAATTTTCATCTTTACAGTCATCTTCCATCCCTTCATTGTATCAGCCCTTATTTTGTACATATATAAGTCTTCCTTTAAAATGTTAGCAGGCATTTTCTTCTAACAGACCAAAATATGACCAAATGCTAGTGTGTGACACTGATCTATGCACTCGCCTGATCATATTTGATCATATTCTGTTTTTTTTTGTTTTGTTATGTTTTTGTTTGTTTTTATCTTTTTCTTTCTTTTTTTCTCTCTCTTCTTTCTTTCCCTTTCTTGTCCCCTGGTTTCAGGTGTTTTCTGATTTGTATAGAGTATATTTCCTGGAGACATTGTTAACCTGTTAGCATTCTGATCTCTCATTCCTCTATTCTCCTCTGGACAAAATGAGAAGACACAAAAATCACCTCAGCAAAAAGAAAAAGAGGTAGTACCGTCTGCCAGGGACCTACTCAATATTGACATTAGTACGATGTCGGACCTAGAGTTCAGAATCATGACTTTAAAGATACTAGCTGGCTTGAAAAAAGTGTGGAAGTTATTAGAGAAACCCTTTCTGGAGAAATAAAAGAACTAAAATCTAACCAAGTCGAAATCCAAAAGGCTATTAATGAGGTGCAATCAAAAATGGGGGCACTAACTGCTAGGATAAATGTGGCAGAAGAAAGAATCAGCGATAAAGAAGACCAAATGATGGAAAATAAAGAGGCTGAGTAAAAGAGAGAGAAAGAACTACTGGATCACGAGGGCAGAATTCGAGAGATAAGCGATACGATAAGATGAAACAACATTAGAATAATTGGGATCCCAGAAGAAGAAGAAAGAGAGAGAGGGGCAGAAGGTATATTGGAGCAAATCATAGCAGAAAACTTCCCTACTGCGGGGAAGGAAACAGGCATCAAAATCCAGGAGGCACAGAGAACCCCTCTCAAAATCCATAAAAATAGGTCAACACCCCGACATCTAATAGTAAAACTTACGAGTCTCAGAGACAAAGAGAAAATCCTGAAAGCAGCTCGGGAGAAGAGATATGTAACCTACAATGGTAGAAACATTAGACTGGCAACAGACCTATCCACAGAGACCTGGCAGACCAGAAAGGACTGGCATGATATCTTCAGAGCACTAAATGAGAAAATTATGCAGCCAAGAATAATATATCCAGCTAGGCTGTCCTTGAAAATAGAAGGAGAGATAAAAAGCTTCCAGGACAAACAGAAACTAAAAGAATTTGCAAACACAAAACCAGCCCTACAAGAAATATTGAAAGAGGTCCTCTAAGCAAAGAGAGAGCCTAAAAGCAGCATAGATCAGAAAGGAACACAGACAATATACAGTTACAGTCACCTTACAGGCAATACAATGGCACTAAATTCATACCTTTCAATAGTTACCCTGAATGTAAATGGGCTAAATGCCCCAATCACAAGATACAGGCTATCAGATTGGATTAAAAAACAAGACCCATCCATATGCTGTCTGCAAGAGACTCATTTTAGACCCAAAGTCACCCCCAGATTGAAAGTGAGGGGGTGGAAAACCATTTACCATGCTAATGGACACCAACAGAAAGCTGGGGTGGCAATCCTTATATCAGACAAATTAGATTTTAAAACAAAGACTGTAATAAGAGATGAAGAAGGAGATTATATCCTACTTAAAGGGTCTATCCAACAAGAAGATCTAACAATTGTAAATATCAATGCCCCTAATGTGGGAGCAGCCAATTATATAAGGCAATTAATAACAAAAGCAAAGAAACACATTGACAACAATACAATAATAGTGGGGACTTTAACACCCCTCTGACTGAAATGGACAGATCATCTAAGCAAAAGATCATCAAGGAAATAAAGACTTTAAATGAGCCCTGGACCAAATGGACTTTATAGACATATTCAGAACATTCCATCCCAAAGCAACAGAATACACATTCTTCTCTAGTGCCCATGTAACATTCTCCAGAACTGATCACATCCTAGGTCACAAATCAGGTCTCAACCGGTACCAAAACACTGGGATCATTCCCTGCATATTTTTAGAGCAGAATGCTTTGAAACTGGAACTCAATCACAAGAGGAAAGTCAGAAAGAACTCAAATACATGTAGGCTAAAGAGCATCCTACTAAAGAATGAATGGGTCAACCAGGAAATTAAAGAAGAATTAAAAAAATTCATGGAAACCAATGAAAATGAAAACACAACTGTTCAAAATCTTTGGGATACAGCAAAGGCAGTCCTAACAGGAAAGTACATAGCAATACAAGCCTTTCTCAAGAAATAAGAAAGGTCTCAAATACACAACCTAACCCTACACCTAAAGGAGCTGGAGAAAGAACAGCAAATAAAGCCTAAACCCAGTAGGAGAAGAGAAATGATAAAGATCAGAGCAGAAATCAATGAACTAGAAACCAAAAGAACAGTAGAACAGATCAAGGAAACTAGGAGCTGGTTCTTTGAAAGAATTAACAAGATTGATAAATCCCTGGCCAGACTTATCCAAAAGAAAATAGAAATCACCCAAATCAACAAAATCATGAATGAAAGAGGAGAGATCACAACCAACACCAAAGAAATACAAACAATTATAAGAACATATTATGAGCAACTCTATGCCAGCAAATTAGATAACCTGGAAGAAATGGGTGCTTTCCTAGGGATGTATCAACTACCAAAATTGAACCAGGAAGAAATAGAAAACCTGAACAGACCTATACCCGCTAAGGAAATTGAAGCAGTCATCAAAAATCTCCCAACAAACAAAAGCCCAGGGCCAGATGGCTTCCCAGGGGAATTCTATCAGACATTTAAAGAAGAATTAATACCTATTCTCCTGAAACTGTTCCAAAAAATAGAAATGGAAAGAAAACTTCCAAACTCGTTTCAGGAGGCCACCATTACCTTGATCCCAAAACCAGACAAAGACCCCATCAAAAAGGAGAATTACAGACCAATATCCTTGATGAACATGGATGCAAAAATTCTCACCAAAATTCTAGCCAATAGGATCTAACAGTACATTCAACGGATTATTCCCTGGGCTGCAAGGCTGGTTCAACATCTGCAAATCAATCAACGTGATACAATATATTAACAAAAGAAAGAACAAGAATCATATGATCATCTCAATAGATGCAGAAAAAGTATTTGACAAAGTACAGCATCCTTTCTTGTTCAAAACTCTTCAGAGTATAGGGACAGAGGGTACATACCTCAATATCTTAAAAGCCATCTATGAAAAACCTACAGCAAATATCACTCTCAATGGAGAAAAGCTGAGAGCTTTTCCCCTAAGGTCAGGAACGCGTCAGGGATGTCCATTCTCACCACTGCTATTCAACATATTATTAGAAGTCCTAGCCACAGCAATCAGACAACAAAAATAAATCAAAGGCATCCAAATCGGCAAAGAGGAAGTCAAACTCTCCCTCTTTGCAGATGATATGATACTGTATGTGGAAAACCCAAAAGACTCCACCCCAAAACTGCTAGAACTCATACAGGAATTCAGTCAAGTAGCTGGATATAAAATCAATGCACTGAAATCAGTGGCATTCCTATACACCAACAACAAGACAGAAGAGAGACAAATCAAGGAGTCAATCCCATTTACAATTGCACCCAAAACCATAAGATACCTAGGAATAAATTTAACCAAAGAGGCAAAGGATCTGTACTCAGAAAGCCATAAAATACTCATGAAAGAAATTGAAGAAGACACAAAGTAATGGAAAAACGTTCCATGCTCATGCATTGGAAGAACAAACATTGTGAAGATGTCAGTGCTACCTAGAGCAATCTACACATTCAATGTAATCCCTATCAAAATACCATCCACTTTTTTCAAAGAAATGGAACAAATAATCCTAAAATTTGTGTGGAACCAGAAGAGACCCCAAATAGCCAGAGGAATATTGAAAAAGAAGCAAAGCTGGCAGCATCACAATTCCGGACTTCCAGCTGTATTACAAAGCTGTCATCATCAAGACAGTATGGTACTGGCACAAAAACAGACCCATAGATCAATGGAACAGAATCGAGAGCCCAGAAATGGACCCTCAACTCTATGGTCAACTCATCTTTGACAAAGCAGGAAAAAATGTCCAGTGGAAAAAAGACAGTCTCTTCAACAAATGGTGTTGGGGAAAAGCCACATGCAGAAGGATGAAACTGGACCATTTCCTTACGCCACAGAGAAAGTAGACTCCAAATGGTTTAAAGACCTAAACGTGAGACAGGAGTCCATCAAAATCCTAAAGGAGAACACAGGCAGCAACCTCTTCGACCTCAGCCACAGCAACTTCTTCCTAGAAACATCGCCAAAGGCAAGGGAAGCCAGGGCAAAAATGAACTGTTGGGATTTCATCAAGATAAAAAGTTTTTGCACAGCAAAGGAAACAGTCCACAAAACCAAAAGACAACCGACAGAATGGGAGAAAATATTTGCAAATGACATATCAGATAAAGGGCTAGTATCAAAATCCATAAAGAATTTCTCAAACTCAACACCCAAAGAACAAATAATCCAATCACGAAATGGGCAGAAGACATGAACAGACATTTTTCCAAAGAAGACATCCAAATGGCCAACAGACACATGAAAAACTGCTCAACATAGCTCGGCATCAGGGAAATCCAAATCAAAACCTCAATGAGATACCACCTCACACCCGTCAGAATGGCGAAAATTAACAAGTCAGGAAACGACAGATATTGGCGGGGATGTCAAGAAAGGGGAACCCTCCTACACTGTTGGTGGGAATGCAAGCTGGTGCAACCCCTCTGGAAAACAGTATGGAGGTTCCTCAAACAGTTGAAAATAGAGCTACCCTATGACCCAGCAATTGCACTACTGGTTATTTACCATACAGATACAAATGTAGGGATCTGAAGGGGTACGTGCACCCTAATGTTTATAGTAGCAATGTCCACAATAGCCAAAGTGTGGAAAGAGCCAAGATGTCCATCGACAGATGAATGGATAAAGAAGAGGTGGTATATATACACGATGGAATATTATGCAGCCATCAAAAGGAGTGAGATCTTGCCATTTGCAATGACGTGGATGGAACTGGAGGGTGTTAAGCTGAGTGAAATAAGTCAGAGAAAGACATGTGTCATATGACCTCACTGATATGAGGAATTCTTCATCTCAGGAAACAAACTGAGGGTTGCTGGAGTGGTGGGGGGTGGGAGGGATGGGGTGGCTGGGTGATAGATATTGGGGAGGGTATGTGCTATGGTGAGCACTGCGAATTGTACAAGACTGATGAGTCACGGATCTGTACCTCTGAAACAATGCAATATATGTTAAAAAAAAAAAAAGAAGAAGAAAATAGCAGGACGGGAAGAATGAAGTGGAGTAAGTCGGAGGGTGAGAGGAACCATTAGAGACGATGGACTCTGAAAAGGAAACTGAGGGTTCTAGAGGGGAGGGGGGTGGGGGGATGGGTTAGCCTGGTGATGGGTATTAAAGAGGGCACAATCTGCGTGGAGCCCTGGATGTTATGC
Organism: Eumetopias jubatus; assembly: GCF_037043125.1. Classification (NCBI taxonomy): domain Eukaryota; kingdom Metazoa; phylum Chordata; class Mammalia; order Carnivora; family Otariidae; genus Eumetopias; species Eumetopias jubatus. Next base: position 127,365,879 of record NW_028274813.1, read on the forward strand.
ACAAACAATGAATCATGGAACACTACATCAAAAACTAATGATGTAATGTATGGTTATTAACATAACAATAAAAAATTATTAAGAAAAAGAGTAAGAAAAAAGAGTTACTTACTTTCATGTACACCTTCTCTACTGGTCTTTCTTTATGTAGACCTGAGTTTCTGACCTATATCAATTTCCTTCTGTTGGAGGAGGTCACCAAGAGGACGTGAGTGCTGGTTGACCCTTGAGCCACCCTGGGCAATCAGAGGCTCCTCACCCTCTCCCTGTCCTTGGAATGTCTGCCCTGCTCACCATTCCACCACGGGAGCCATTTTCAAGGATGCAGCCTTGAGAGAGTAAGGTGCTGTTGAGATCAACTGGATGGTGTACTACTGAATGCAGGACCAGAAATTTGATCACACCCACGGCGGGGCGTGGAGATCCACTGGTCTTGTTGCTAGCCAAGACGAACCTCATAGGTAAGTGCCCTTGCTCATTAAACTTTCCACCGTCCAACCTGGAGTGCTTACTTATTTCTCAGGTCTCTCCTTCCACTGTGTGCAGGGGGGCAGTTTCCCATTTCCCCTGGGATGCTTCCAAGGTTTCCATCCAACACTTTCTCTGATTTTATTTATTTATTTGAGAGACAGAGAGAGTCTGAGCAGGGGGTAGGGAGAGGCAAAGGGAGAAGCAGACTCCCAATGAGCAGGAAGCCCACCTTGGGCTCAAACCCAGGACTCTGGGATCATGACCTGAGTGGAAGGCGGAGGCTTAACCCTCAACTGACTGAGCTACCCAGGTGCTTCTGAAAAGCTTCTCTTAATCTGTATCTTGTAAAGCAAGTATACTGGTGACAAATTCCCTCAATTTTTGTTTGTGAAAGTATTTATTCTTCACTTTTGAAGGCTAATGTCTCAGAATACAGAATTCCTGGTTGGTGTTTTTTTTTTTTTTTTTTTCTTTTTTCTCTCAACACTCTCTCTAAGTATTTCACCTCTTGCTTGCATGATTCCCAAAGAGAAACTGGATGCTGTTGTTACTTTTGGGCCCTGATACGTGAGGGTTTTTTTCCCCTCCAACTTCTCTCAAGGTTTTTTCCTTCATCTTTGATTTTCTGCAGTTTGAATGTGATATGACTAGATATAGTTTTTTCCTTCATTTATCCTGACTGTTCTCTGGATCTGTGGTTTGGTGTCTGACATTAATTTGGGGGGAATTCTCAGTCATATTGCTTCAAATATTTTTTCTGTTCCTTTCTTTCTTCTCCTCTTGATATCCCCATTACTTATATGTTATACGGTTTGTTTTTTTTTTAATTCTTGTTTCAATTGCATGGTAAATTTTTTTTTTAAGGATTTTCTTTATTTGACAGAGAGACGCAGCGAGAGAGGGAACACAAGCAGGGGGAGTGGGAGAGGGAGAAGCAGGCTTCCCGCTGAGCAGGGAGCCCGATGTGGGGCTCGATCCCAGGACCCTGGGACCATGACCTGAGCCGAAGGCAGATGCTTAACGACTGAGCCACCCAGGAGCCCTGAGAAATTTTTTTTAATTGAAGTATAGTTGACACACAGTGTTAACATTAGTTTCAGGTTGTATATTATACCTTTTGTGGTTATCCCACAGTTCTTGGATATTTTGTTCCACTTTTTTCAGTTTCATTTTTTGTTTTTCAGTTTCTATTGACGTATCTTCAAGCTTGGAGATTCTTTGCTCGGCCATGTCCAGTCTGCAAATGAGCCCATCAAAGGTACTCTTCATTTCTATGACAGTGTTTATGATTTCCAGCATTTTTTTGATTCTTTCTTAGAATTTCCATCTCTCTACTAACATTATCCTCCTGTTCTCGCATGTTGTCTGATTTTTCTTTTAGAGCCCTTAGCATAGGAATCATAGTTGTTTTAAAATTCACGTTCTGATAATTCCAACATCTCTGCCATATATGAGTGTGGTTTTGATGTTTGCTATCTCTTCAAACTACTTTTTGTTTTTTGGTATGCCTTATGGTTTTTTTTTTGTTGAAAGCTGGACATGATGTGTTGGGTAAAGGAACTGCAGCAAAGAGGTTTTTTCGTAATATGGTGGTAAGGCACGGGGTGGGGAAGCATTCTGCAGTCCTATGATTGGGTCTCAGTCTATTGGCAAGCCTGTACCCATTGGCTGTGAACTTCACAGATGACTCTCAGTCTCCCTCTTCCTGGCTTAGGTGGGACAGGATGATTGAAGTTGAGTATTTCCCTTCCCCAAGGTCAGTTAGGCTCTGACAAAACCCCAGTAAGTTAGGCTGTAGTGAAACAGTTTCTCTTGAGGGTAGGTCTTGTGAAGAACAGAATGCTCTGGCATATTTCAAAATGGCCACATTTCTCCCTCCCCTTACCAGAAGCATGAGGGGATGTCTCCTCCCATCTTCACTGTGAGAACGTGGTCCAACCCCTGGAGGTAAAACTCACAAAAGTGAGGGTTTCCCCCCATGACTGGGTCCCCCCTGGCGTTTTTATCTCATAGACTTTCCCATGCTGAACCTGCAGGAAATCATCAGTTACAGTTTAGGGTTTCTTACCTGGGTGCTTGTTTCCTTCCTTCCTTCCTTCCTTCCTTCCTTCCTTCCTTCCTTCCTTCCTTCCTTCCTTCCTTCTTTTCTTTTAAAGATTTTATTTATTTGAGAGAGAGAGAGTGTGTGTGTGTACAAGCAAGGGGAGGGGCAGAGAGAGAGAGAGGGGGAAAGGGAGAAGCAGACTCCCCACTGAGCACAGAGCCTGATGTGGGACTCAATCCCAAGACCCTGAGATAATGACCTGAGCTGATGTCAGACGCTTAACTGACTGAGCCACCCAGGTGCCCCTGGGTGCTGGTTTCTGCAGAGGTTTCTACTTGGGGGTGTCTGCTCCTATAAGTTGTGAGTCTCTGTATCTGCCTGCTGCCTGATGGTCTCTCCAGTTTTGGGAGCAGTGGTTTGCTCTGTGACCTCACTTCTCGTACAGATCTAAGAAGGGTTGTTGATTTTTTCAGTTTGCTTAGCTTTTCACTTGGTGTTAGGACAGAGTGGTGATTTCTGAGCTCCTTATATTTCATACTGAAAACTGAAAGTCTCAGAAATGTATTTTGTAAAATGTCTATAGATATCCCCATGAAATATGAACACTTTTAACTCTCTTGATGCATTTTCATATATAAGAGCATATATATAGTGTGTATGCATGTGACTTGTTCCTATACATTCCTATATATGTGTAACTGCTTGCACAAAATGTTGATTGAAGTTTGCACATCTTTGTATTTAGACTTTTAATTTACATTTGTATTTTTCTATATCACTAATCTTTTTTTAAAATTCACATATAGTGTATTATTAGTTTCAGAGGTAGTGTTTAGTGATTCACCAGTTGCATATAACACCCAGTGCTCATCACATCATGTGCCCTCCTTAATGCCCATCACCCAGTTACCCCATCCCCCCGCCCCCTCCCCTCCAGCAACCCTCAGTTTGTTTCCCATGATCAAGAGTCTCTTAATGGTTTGTCTCTCTTTCTGATTTTGTCTTGTTTTATTTTTTCCTCTCCTCCACATGATCCTCCATCTTGTTTCTTAAATTCCACATGTGAGTGAGATCATGTGATAATTGTCCTTCTCTGACTGACTTATTTCACTTAGCATAATACCCGCTAGTTCCATTCCTGTCATTGCAAATGGCAGGATTTCATTTTTTTTTGATGGCTGAATAATATTCCATTGTATATATACACCACATCTTCTTTGTCCGTTCATCTTATGATGGACATCTGGGTTCTTTCTATAGTTTGGCTATTGTATATCACTAAATAATCTTGTTAATAGGAGTTAAAGTTTAATTATCATGTAACTAAAAGATGAAGCATGGTAGAAAATGCACCCATGAATCAAGGAAAGTTGGCTAGAAAACAAAGGTCAATTATATGTGAATCTTGACATAAAATTATTTTAGCTCAGTTAAAAGATGCATATTAAGTACTCTGCACTGAGGATACAGATAAACAGAACATAGACTTTGGCTTGAGGAGTGTATATCTAACTAAGGAGAAGATGAACAGTCAATGAAAGTAAAACACGGTAAGTGCCATGGGGTACATGTGCACATACGATGTAAATATATGACAATGTTTGGGGTTGAGAGGAGAAGCACTTTACCCAGTTTGGGTGGCTTCTTTAAGCGGTAGCAAATGAGCTGAGTTTTTAACAATGAAAAGAATTCACCTGGATGAATAGTAGGCTGAGGAAACCAGGTAAGTGAATTTTTTAAATGAGTGAAATTTACCTCCTTCAAGTCACAAAACTTTTGTTTTACATTCCAACTATGTTTGATAAAAGTCCTATACAAGCTAACCTTTGTCCCATTCCTCGTAAAATAGGATTCTTTGACCATAGTCGTATTGGGAAGGTGTGGTTTCCATAATGATTGACATATGGTGGGCTCTGCTCTACTTAGAATTATACCCGTGAGTTTCTGTTCTCTTTTCAAGAAAAATACAAGACTTTGAGACCAAAATGAAAATAATAATTAAGGAGGAACTTGGTACCTCCTACTAACCAGTTCTTATTTTTTTATTTGCCCTCCAGTACCGTGCCTGGTTCCACACCTTCGCTGGTCTGGGGCTTCTCTTTCAGACACATAGCTGGCTTCCTGAGAAATACAGCTTTCAATTTTTTTTTTTTAGATTTTATTTATTTATTTGAGAGAGAGAATGAAAGAGAGAGAGCACAAGAAGGGGGAGGGTCAGAGGGAGAAGCAGACCCCCTGCTGAGCAGGAAGCCCGATGTGGGAGTCGATCCAGAGACTCCAGGATCATGATCTGAGCCGAAGGCAGTCGTTTAACCAATTGAGCCATCCAGGCGCCCTACAGCTTTCAGTTTTTTTAAATTAGGAGAGTATTTTTAAAAAATAAATATTGAACATAACTACAGTATTTAAAAAGTGAGCATTTCTGCTTGAAGCAAGGTGTGTGTGTGTGTGCGTGTGCATGTGTGCACATTTATGCATTGAAGCAGCCAGAGCACAAACCACTTTACATGCCCTTCCCCTGGAGGACCTGAATACAATTTACACACTACTGACTCAGAACAGAGAGCTATGAGAGATGAAGGGACTTGCAGGTGATTGAACTAAATGTATAAACCCCTCATTTTAGAAATGAACTCTAAGAGTTGTCAAGGTAATGGAATGATCTTGGGCTTTCACTCAAGAAAATGTAGTGAAATAATAACAGGAATGCAGTTTATTATGATTGGAGTACTTTCTGTGTATTCCACACTGTGAAAGCATTTTTTTTAAACTGAAGTTTTCATTTTATTTTTTTGTGAATAAAAGAGCAGCCATGGTTTTATCCAGTTTACTAAAGGTATCACCTTCAGAAGAAGTTACCTGCCCAATCTGCAAAACAAGAATAGTTATCTTCTGTTGAAAAGCTGGAAGCTTTTCAAACTTAGTTCTCTTCCATTTGTGTCATAATTTCCAAATAAATCAATGGCTCCAGCTAATGTGGGCCAGTCAAGTTCCCTACATGATCATCTCTTCCATGCAATCATCAAATAGCCACCTACAAGATTCTTTGGAACACTCTATAGTTTCAAAAAGCTGTTTAAAGTCTTGAAGGTATAGATCTGTTATTTTCATGTCTCCATGTTTCTCTATTTGCTTCAGTATAGCCATTGCATTAACTGGACTCAATAACTGTAAATGGTCCATTAGCTTGAAATTATGCTTCATAAAACACTGCTTTAACATGTGAAAAAATACATCACAGTTAACAGATGTTAAATTTTCTGTAGATAAATTCCGAAGAGGGGTCAGTTGAATTAAACACATGTTTTGTCCTACTTGTTTATTTATTTGTCCTAATGGTTTCTTATTCTTCAGCTTTCTGTCTCCCACTTTGGCCATATGGGCCAAATGAGGACCAAGGCTCCACATGCAGAAGTTTATCTTACAAGCTACTTGCCAGAGCACACAATGCTTGATATAAGCGTGGATTTTGGGGACTTGCCACCAGTTTCTTGTATTCCCTTTCAGTAATAAACATATTTAGTTCTACTTGTCCATAACTATATACAGACGTAGAAGAATATAGGTCATATAAAAGCTTCCAAAGTATCTTTTTCTCATTTTTTGCTGGGAAGAGTCCTACTTTTAATGGGGTATCTTCTGACCAAGGAACCGCTTCTATTCCCAAATGCTGAAAAAGCGTTTCTGAAATCATAACGGGAGGTTTCACTAATCCAAAATTTCTAGGATCCATTTTAAAGAAGTCACAGTAGACCACTTCTAGTTTTCCATTCACCTTTTTGCGCAGGGACTCCAAATGAGGAAGAAAAGTTCTGTTACTTTCAAGGGCTATCACTTTGGCCTTGCTTTCAAGTAATGCTTGAGTCAGGATTCCAGGACCTGGATTGCACTCCAGGATGAGCTGGTCAGGGTTTTTCCCTTCTTTCTTCAGGATCTGCACCAAGGTTGTGACCAGTTTCGGACTGGTTATGCAACTCTTGGGCTCTGAGCGGTACTTGGGCAACCACGAGGGCGAGTCTCTGAAACCCTGACTAGGCACCAGCTACGGGTGGAGGTCAGACAAGCCCGTGGCGGTACCCGGCGCGGACGCCCCTCCACCTCGCTGCTTCTGACCCCAACACGCAAAAGCGACCAGCGCCGGCAAAGGCTGAGAGCGCTAGCCACGGCAGGGAGCCCCGCCCCCGGGACGGTACCGACATCTTCAGCCTCCGTGAAAGCATTTTCTATTCATTAACTTAGAAAAGTTTTTAAAAGATTTATTTATTTATTTGAGAGAGAGAGAACACATGGAAGTGAGGGGAAGAGAGAGAGAGAATCCCCAAGCAGGCATCCTGCTGGGTATAGAGCGGATCCTGGGCTGGATCTCACGACCCTGAGATCACAACCTTAGCTGAAATCAGGAGTTGGACACTTAACTGACTGTGCCACCCAGACACCTCCATCTTAGAATTTTTTTTTTAATTGTGGTAAAATACATGTAACAAAATTGGCCATTTTAACTATTTTTAAGTGTACAGTTCAGTGCCGTTAAGTACATTTCTATTGTTGTGCAACCATCATCACCATCCATCTCCAGAACTCTCTTATCTCGCTAAACTGAAATTCTACTCATTAAGCAATAACCCCCATTCCCCTCCCCTAGCCCCTGGCAACTGCCATCCTATTTCTATCTCTACAAATTTAACTACTTTAGGTATCCCCTAGAAGTGGAATCATACAGCATTTGTCTTTTTGGGACTGGCTTATTTCACTTAATGTAATGTCCACAGGTTCATCCATGAGTCAGAATTTCCTTCTTTTCTTTTTTAAGATTTTATTTATTTATTAGAGAGAGAGAGAGCACACAGGCAGGGGGTGGTGGGGCAGAGGGAGAGGGAGAAGCAGACTCCCCGCTCAGCAGGGAGCCCAATGCAGGGCTCCATCCTAGGACCCTGGGATCATGACCTGGGCTGAAGGCAGATGCTTAACCGACTAAGCCACTGAGGTGCCCCAGAATTTCCTTCTTTTTTAAGGGTGAATGATATTCCATTGTATGAATATACTGTCTTTTGTCTATCCACTCATCTGTTGATGGACACTTGGGCTGCTTTCACCCCTTGGCTATTATAAACAATGCTGTTATAATCTTGGGTCTAAAAATCCATCTTCAAGTCCCTCCTTCCATTTCTTGTTGGGTATATGCTCATAAGTCAAATTGCTGGATCAGATCTTAATTCTATTTTTTATTTTTTGAGGAACAACCAGACTGTTTTCTATAGCAGCGCCATTTTACATTCCCACCAACAGTGTACAAGGGATCCGATTTCTCCACATTATTGTCAAAACTTGCTCTTTTCCTTCCTTCCTTCCTTCCTTCCTTCCTTCCTTCCTTCCTGTAATAGCCATCCTAATGGATGTGAGGTGGATATCTCATTGTGGTTTTGATTTGCATTTCTCTAGTGATGAGTGATGTTGAGCATCTTTTTATGTGCTTTCTGGCATTTGTATATTTTCTTTGGGGAAGTATCTATTCAAATTCTTTGTCCATTTTTATTTTTTAAAAGACTTTTATTTATTATTTTTTTGAGAAAGCGAGAAACAGTGTGAAGGGGGGAGGGGCAGAAGGAGAGAATCTCAAGCAGATTCCATGTTGAGCAAGGAACCACATGTGGGGCTCGATCTCATGACTCATGAGATCATGACCTGAGCCAAAACCAAAAATTAGAGGCTTAACCATTGAGCCACGAAGGGGCCCTAAGTTCTTTGTTCCTTTTTAAATTAGGTTGTTTGTTTTTTGTTGTTGAGTTGTAGGAGTTCTATATATATATTCTTGATATTAACCCCTTATAACATATGACTTGCAAATATTTTCTCCCGTTCTGTGGGTTGCCTTTTCACTCTGTTGATTGTTTCTTTTGATGCACCAAAGCTTGTAATGGAGTCCAATTTATCTAATTTTGCTTTTGTTGCCTGTCTTATTGGTGTCATATATAAGAAAACAATGCCAAATCCAATGTCAAGGAGATTTCCTCCTATGTTTTCTTCTAAGAGTTTTATATTTCAGCACTAATATTTAGGTCATTTGTCCATTTTGAATTAATTTTTTAATGTAGTGTAAGGGAAGAGTTGAACTTCATTCTTTTTCATGTGGATATCCAGTTTTCCCAATGTCTGTTGAAGCAATGTAACTTTCGTTAAGCCATAGAGCTAGATAGTAGCAGAGATGGGCCCGAACTTCAGTTCCCTGATTTCCTTCATTTTTAGGATTTCCCCTGATATTCTTTGTCAGTGCCCCATTGCCCACCATCTTCAATAACTAGGTCATTGCTATAATTGCACAGAGGCGTTATGGAGCATACACTCTAAGAGTATACTTGCATTTTAAAGGAAGAATTTGTTGTCCCCATTTTTTTTTTTTTTAATAAGGAGGTCATACAGTGCTCCCTGCCCAACTGGTCATCCAGCTACTCCCCACCCAACTGGTCATCCAGCTACTCCTCTACTTTACTGTTCCATTGAGTCTGGAAAGGAGACCAAATCACAAAGATTTGGCTTCATGGTAACCTGTCATTCATGCTTTACTTCACATACTTGTTTTTACTAAACCATGGGGCTCCTTAAGAACGAAGCATCTTCTCCCAGGAAAAGAATATGGGCTTGTTTAATAAAGTGTAAATATTTGGAAATATGAATTATGAAATGATTAATATAAGAAGTCCAGACTTAGTTAACGTAATTTCTGAACTACATTCTATCTACTGAGATTCTCTTTGATCATGATTCTAGTTTGATTCACATCTAAACTGCCTTCTCTCTCATTTTCTTTGCAAGAGTTGGTATTTAATGTATTCCAGAGGGAAAGATTTAATAAATTAAGGAGTAAAACTATTTGAAAATCACTTTCAGAATGTGTTAAACAGGACAAGTATCATTCAATGTAAGCCTGTGCAACCCGATATATATTGGGTCCCACGTGGTCTAGCTTTGGCAAGGTGTTATATTTAAAGAAATATAACCCAGTGACTGGAAGTAATTAAAAGCAATTCCAATATTATCAATCATATGGTTATTGATTAACATTAAAGTGAATTCTTGGAGCACCTGGGTGGCTCAGCCTGTTAAGCATCCAACTCTTGGTTTTGGCTCAGGTTGTGATCTCATGAGTTGTGAGATCCAGCCCTGTGTTGGGCATTGTGCTCAGTGGGAGTCTGCTTGAAGATTCTTTCCCTTTGCCCCTCCTCCCACTCCTGCATGCTCTCTCTCTCTCTCAAATAAATAAATAAATCTTAAAAAAACATTAAAGTGGATTCAATTCAAAACCCACATTTCTTTCAATCTCTGCCTCTTTCACATACTTGCCCCACCCTACACACCTGCAGTCAAATGTCCTCCCTAACACCTATCCAGTGGCCTCTTCTTATTTATTCTCGTCTCTCTTTCCTTCTGGAGTTCTTTTTTCCTCCTCAGCCATTTGCCTCCTCAAAGATTTTACTGCATGCCAAAGGGATGGGAAGGAGCACCTCTCATCACTTTTGTCCAAGCCACTGTCATTTCTAGCCCAAAATTACTATATTAGCATCTAAACTGGTTTCCGTGCTTCTGCTCCTGTCCCTTACTGTTGGTCCCTAATATAGAAGCCAGATGATCCTTTAAAACTATGTCAGTCTTACCTTTCCCCCCTCCTGAGTATTTATTTGTTTACTGTCTGTTTCTCTTACTGGACCCTAAGCTCCTCCATAGTGGGGAATTTTGTCTGTGTGTTTCCCTGTTGTATCCTCAGTGACCACAACAATGGCTGGTATACGAGGGACACCCCAAATTTGTGGAATGAAAAACTGAGCTGATTAATGAATTTTTTTGCTTCTTTTGTCTGTGCTATTTCTTCTGTATAGAATGCCTTCTGCAAGAGTTGGCATGATTTCAGCTTCAGATTACAGAAAAGACAGCATGCTTTTACAGAAGCAAATACAAACAAATTTTCAACATGGACAATACAGTACCATTAAAACTTCACAACCAATGAGGAAAACAAATCTTCTGTCTCAAGGAAAACAAATTCTGTATTTCTGGCTGCCTTTCTGCTACTTGCCATGCCAAAATTCACAAATATATCTATATCTATATATCCCCCCCAAGTAGTCTCCTTTTAATAAAGGGGGGATTAAAAGGAAAGAAATGGCTTAAACACTAAGGAAGTTAGTGTGCTCACATAACTGGAGCTACAGAGATAGACAAATTCTAGCAGCTGGATAATGACCTTGAGCTTGCAGGTGCTTTCGATTTCTCTCTCTGACACCTGGTACTGCTGTGTGGACACCTCATATCCTCATTCCATCTTCCATCCAGCCATTGGTGCAGGAATAAACTCTGCACAGTAGTATCAGCACCTGGCTTCAGCTGCATAGGGTGTTTTTCACTCTCTGACCCAGGGATTTTCTGATATCAGTTTTGGGACTCTTGTGGGAACCAACTGGGGGGCCAGCTGGACACTTGTGCATAATCAAACCTGCAAGTATGAAGAAGTTAACATTCCATGGGCAACATTTGACCAATGGGAGATGAAAACTGGCAGAAAAATGATTTGCTCTTCCAAATGTCCAATGTGACATTTCTGAGTTCTAGTCTATATAATTCCTCAGAGTTCCTCAGCAGGACCAGTGTTTGGTTGTCAGCAGTAGTGACTAGTTTGCTAATGTGCCCTTGTATTTACTTTCCTTTTCTCCTTGTTTTGTTCTTCAGAATCTCCTCAGTCTTGTTCCCTGGGGTCATCTTAAATAAACTACCTGTATACAAATCCCTTCCTCAGGCTCTGCTTTCAGGAGAAAATTAAGTTAAGACAGCTCTTACCTGAAAGGACCCAGGTAACTAGTCACTCAGGATGGGTTCTGTGACTGGATCCCTCCCTGGCCTGATGGTGGTAAGGACCCTGTGGTTGGTGGAAAGTAGGGTGGTGTGAAGCCTTGGCCTGTGGTACCATTACAACTAAGACTTTCTATGATGGAGAATTGGATGAAGAGCAGGTAAAACCCTGGCTTAGGAGTAGGTAACTTAGGTTAAGACCTAGCCATGGGGTTAATGCTCTTCCTCTCCATGGTTGTAAAATGGTTGCCAGTAGGAAGCAGGGCGATTTGTTTCCTCTTTCAGGTCCAGGAAAGAGAAAGAGTAGATTTCTCTTTAGTGTGATCTCATGGACCAACTTGAACCAATTCCTGTCACAAGGAAATGCTATTAGGCTTGAGTTTCTGAGTGAATCAAGGACCACAGCACTGGAATTACCTACTGGAATTATTGGCCTGGTGAACTTAGGTCAGTCATGGGACCCACATGGGGTTCACATCTTCTCCAAACTTTTCTAAACTTCACAGTTGCTTAGGGAGACCAGATTGGATGCTAAGGAACCAACTACAGTGTCCACTACCCCCTTCTTTTCCTGGTCCCCATGATGAACTCGACCTTCTTCAAGACACTGTTAGAACATCACCTCTTTTGTGAAGTCTTGTGTGGGGCAGGCTTTTCTCCTCTGCAGTATATCTGGACATAAATATGGTAGTGGTCTTGAAAGCACAGGCTTTGAAGCCAGTTCACCCAACTTCCTGGTTGCTTGACCTTGGGAAACTTTTTTAAACTCTCTGTATTCTCACAAGTAAAAAGGTACTTACCTCACAGAGTTGCTATAAAGATTAAATAAGTTAGAACATGTAAGTGGCCTAGAATGGTGCCTGGTAAATAGTAAGTACTCAGTAATGTTAGCTATTATTAATACGGTTGTACATATAGGTATACATATTAATATATTTTATTTTTTAAAAAACGATTTATTTATTTATTTATTTATTTATTTATTTATTTATTTATTTATTTATAGAGTGAGTGAGCTGGGCGAGAGGCAGAGGGAGAGGGAGAGAAGAGAAACTTCAAGCAGATTTACTGATGAGCAGAGGGCCCAATACAAGGGTCAATCCCAGGACCCATGAGATCATGACCGGAGCCAAAGTCAAGAGTCCAACCCTTTAATCAACTGAGCCATCCAGGCACCCCTAATATATTTTAAAATATATTTCATCCTTATGTATCTGTTATAGGATTTCACTTCCTGTCATCTCTGTGTCTCCATTGTTTGAAGTGAATACATTTCTGTTGAATGAACAGATAGTACAGAATACATGTTATAGGGGCAATTGGTGGCTTAGTCAGTTGAGTGTCTGCCTTCTGCTCAGGTCATAATCCCAGGGTCCTGGGATCAAGCCATGCACCAGGGTCCCTGCTCAGTGGGGAGTCTGCTTCTCCCTCTGCCTCTCTCTCTCCCCAACCTGTGCTCTCTCTCTCTCTCTCAAATAAAGAAATAAGATTTAAAAAAAGACTTAAAAAAAAAAGAATACATGTTATAGAAATATCTGGAAGGGAGAGATTGCTATGGAGAGCTGGGAGAGGTAATGGGGTGGTTTGGTCAGGTTTATTGGAGGAGGTAGAATCTCAGCGGGAACTTAAAAGATAAATTGGCTTTTTATAGAGTTGAGGACTGGAAATAGTATGAGGAATTATGTGTGTAAAGATACAGAAGAGAAAATAGGTACAAAATATTTGAGGGAATGGATACCTTTGGGTAAAATGGAAGTGGTGGGAAGGGATGAGAGGGGGGATAAAACAGGACAGCTAGGATGGAACCAAAGTGAGGATGAGCCAAGACTTTTAGTGGAAGAAGGGTGATTTTGTGCAAAGAGCCCAGGCTTTGGAACTATATCATGATTTAACTCTAACCCCACCACTTACTCAAATCACCTGACCATTCTAAGTTTTTTTTCTTATCTATAAAATAAAATATGCATAACTTGCAGTGTTTTTAGGAAGATTAGCAAAAATACACATATAATGCCTTTCAAGTGGTATGCACATGGTAAAGGCAGCTGTAAAGTTGATGGTTATAGTGATAGGTAGGATTAAAGGCTTTTTTTAAATACAAGGAGAGTGGCATTTTAACATTATTTGATGGTAGCATAATTGAACCATCAAAATTTATAGAGTGATAAAATCCAGGAAATGAACCAACACATCTGCCAGACATCTCCAATGTATGGAAATTGTGGTATTCTTTGGTTGATTGGCAAGCAGCAAAGGGTAATGGGAATATTTAAAATCCTGTCATGAGGTTATGTGGATTTCTTTCTTTCCTCTTTAAGATTTGGGTTTATAGTTCTGTTTTCAAGAGATCATTGCTTTCCTTATAGAATTGTTTGTTTTTTTTCTGCACTATCATGTGATATCTTCCTTTCTAAAACCAACAACCCAAATGAAATTTTCTTGGTAAGTTCATGTCCTGGATTTTACTATGGTCAAACCTGAAGTTCCTCCCTGCCAGGACAGGGAGTGGAAGAGATTCTGATTCTTGGCATCTTAAACCTTTCTCTGGTTAAAACTGTAGCTAGAAGGACTTTATCACTATCACATTATTCTTAGGCAAAGGCCCACAAAGAGTGAACACTGGTGCTTTCAGAATGTGCTGGTTTCCATGTTGTAACATATGTTGTGACTTATCCTTTGTGCCCATGAACCAATAGCTGCCTGATGGCCTCTAGGCTCTCATCTGGTATTCTTTGGTTCTTTTCAAAATATAAATTGATTGTTTTTTATTCTATTCTATTGATTGATTTTTTATTCTATTCTATTCAATTGATTGATTTTTATTCTAATTATCTTAGTCTTTGCTGTTTTAATCAAACAGTTTAGGAGGTCACTGTGCTCACATTCCAAAAATGAAAAACTTTTATGTTTTTTTTCATTTTATTGAAAATGTTCTCTACAATGCATTTTTATTATTGAAGGGAATTGTCACAATTCACAATAGTATTCTGTGGGAAGAGGATGTAGAAAATTTGACAGTTGTCCCTTATGTTTCCTGAAGAAAATGGGCAAAAAGGTCTTTTGATTAAGTGAAATTTATCTCTTAGGGCTTGAGGAATAGAAAAAGGTAATTTAGTTTCTACAGAAAATTTTTGGTAAGAGATGTGCCTTGAATTTAAAGTGACTTATTTACATATCTGACTCAAAACAAATCTGAAAAGAAGGCTTAAAAAATGATCTTCTCTTCAGATTTTCAGTTAGAAGTTAGAATTAGCATTTCTTTACCTATTAGAAAAGGGTAATCCCATTCATTGGAGGCAATGTACCATCATGGCTAGTATCAGCCCTGGTTTTGGAATGAGATAACTTAGGTCCATCTCCTGGTTTCATTATTTGCTATTATGTGAGCTTTGGCAAGTTACACAACTTGTCTGAAAATGGTACCTTGTCATAAAAATGTTGGGAGGGTTAAAGAGTTAGCAAATCAATTTCTACTTTCCATAAGATTTAAAAAAATATTTATTTGTTTGAGAGAGAGAGAAAGAGCAAGCACAAGCAGGGGAGGGAGGGCCAGAGGGAGAGAAAGAAGTGGACTCCTCGCTGAGCAGGGAGCCTGAGGTGGGGCTTGATACCAGGACCACAAAATCATGACCTGAGCTGAAGGAAGATGCTTAACTGACTGAAGTACCTAGGCATCCCTCAGTAGGATTTAATAAGTAATGGTAAGCCATTAATCTTGTGCATCAACTAGAAAAAATTTAGAAATCATATTTTAAAAGATATCTGAGGGGGGTGGAAATAAAAAGGACTAAGTGAACTTCCAAAGCTAGAGGTGATCTTTGTAGGGGAGCTGAGTTTACTTTTTTTCCCTTATACAGATTTGCTGAGTCTGATCATGGGTTGAGGAACAGGCAGAGGGACTATACTAGGGGAGGAGAAACCAGTAGAGATTTAGACTTCCATGTGGCTTGATATGCTGATTTGAAATTTAGAGGACCCCCAAATGTCAGACAGTTTACCTGATAGGATATTTGTTGAATGCTGAGTTGGGGGATTTATGAAGCTAGGTGCTGGACTGGAGAGGTAGATGAAATGCTTTTGCATCTCACAGTGCTTATGAGAAAAATTTCCCCTGGAGTCAATGTCCTACAACAAATGTATGACAGATCTCATCTTTGAAACATACAAAAACAGGAGTGAAGCTAATCTAAGTAAAGCTAACCCCTAACTCCTTGGAAACAATTCCTGAATGGATCAAGGTGATCAACACCTCATCCTATCTACCTAACAGGGGGCAAGATGAACCATTTCTGGAGCAAAATAAAAAGTTCAGTTTTCAGTGGTTTCTTCACATACAATAAAAAATAAAGATATATGCAAAGAGGCAAGAAAATTTTTACATAATCAATAGAAAAGGAAAGACAGGTAAACTAAATTATCCAAATGCTGAAGCTAGTAGATTTTATTATAAATATATTAAATAAAATAGAGGAAAAGATGAACAAAATGGACAAAAAAAACTCCAAAAAAGCCTATGCAAAGTAATCAAGTGGACATTTAAAAAATGTAATGTTTAGACTTAAAAACTCATTGGATGGGTTTAACAGCAAATTGGTCACAGCAGAAAACAAATTAAGTGAACTCAAAGAAAATTTAATGGAAAATAGTCAAGCTAAAGCACAAAGAGGGTAAAAAAGGAATAGAAAAATATAATGTAATAGAAATGTAGGACAATACCTAAATGGTTTAATGATGTGTAACATATATGCTCTTTTTTTCTTTTTTAAATAATTAAAAAAAATTTATTATTATTATTTTTAAAAAGATTTATTTATTTATTTATTTGAAAGAGAGAGAGAGCAGGGGGAGGGACAGAAGGAGAGGGAGTGAGAGAGAATCTCAAGCAGACTCTGAGCTGAGCACAGAACCCAAACTGGGGCTTGATCCCATGGCTTGATCCCTGAGATCATGACCTGAGCTGAAACCAAGAGTCAGACACTCAACTGACTGAGCCACCAAGGTGCTCCTATAATTTTTTTAAAATTTATCTATTTATCTAGAGAGAGTAGGAGCAGGGGGAGGGGCAGAGGAAGAGGTAGAGAGAGATCCCAAGCAGACTCTATGCTGAGTGTGGAGCCTGACGGTCCCACGACCTGAAGATCATGACCTGAGCCGAAATCAAGTCAGCCGCCTAACTGACTGAGCCACAAAGGTGGGTCCATATGGGCTCTCTCTTGATCTAAGAACATAGGAAAAAGATAATAGGTCAGAAACAACATTTGAAAAATAGAAGCTGAGAATTTTCTAAAAATGATAAAAGACATTAACTCACAAATTCAAGATGCTCAGAGAACCACAATCAGGATAAATATAAAGAAAAAAAATACATGGGAACATCATAATTAAACTTCTGGAAGAAAATATAAAGAGAAAATATTAAAGGCAATGAAAAGAAACGTTACTTTTGAAGTAGTGATAACAAGACTAATAGCAGACTTTTCAACTGAAAGTATGGCAGCAGGAAGACAATGAATGACATCTTTAAAATCATAAAGAAAAAGAGAATTTCATCTTCAGATTCAATACATAGTGAAAAATAACCTTTAAAAATAAAGGTAAAATAAAGACATTTTATGTCAAGAAAAGCTGAGAGGATTGTTAGTCTCTAGCAGAACTTCACTACAAGAAATACTAAAACGAGTGGCTCAGATTGAAGTAAAACGATCTTCAATAGAGCACAGAATTCCAGGAAGGAATGAAAACCAAACTAGAAAATATGTGGTTATAGACATATAAAAATATTGATGTTTTAAAAGAACAGTAATAACAATATCTTGTGGGTTTTCATATACAGTTGGTTTTGAACAACACAGGTTTGAACTGTATGGGTCCACTTATAAGCAGTTTTTTTTTGATAAATACAAAACAGTATTGTACAATACATGTACAATACAAAACAGTATTGTAAATGTATTTTCTCTTCCTTATGATTTTCCCCTCCAGCTTATGTTATTGTAGGAATACAGTATATAATATGTAGAACATACAAAATATGTATCAATCAACTGTTTATGTTATTGGTAAGGCTTCTTGTCAGCATTAGGTTATTGCTAGTTAAGTTTTGGGGGAGTCAAAAGTGATATATGGATTTTCGACTCTCTAGGGGTCAATGGCCTTAACTCCCATATTGTTCAAGGGCCAGCTGAATATACTACATATACAGTATAATCTATAAAATATATAGTACTTTGCTACATAAAAAGTTGTTCTATCAAAACTCTATAGCTTGACCAATGCTTGGGACAGCTTTATTTTTGTGAGAACTCTCTTCAGTCCACATCAGTCACCCCATGATAGGAATGTTATGCTAAGGCTAGTCAACCTTGGGGCACCTGGGTGGTTCAGTTAGTTAAGCATCTGGCTTTGGCTCAGTTCATGATCCTAGGGTCCTGGGATTGAGCCCCGCATCGGGCTCCCTACTCCTCACTTTTCCCTCTCCCTCTACTCCTCCCCCTCTGCTCATGCTCTGTCTCTCACTTTCTCTCTCTCAAATAAATAAAATCTTTTTTTAAAAAAGGCAGTCAACCGTATTTTATAGCAAGGTTTAAAATATGGTGCCAGGCTGATATCTAAAGGTCAGGTGATAAAATGAAATTCAGTAGTCTGAAAGGATTTATTTGAAATGTATAAGGGGAGAGAGACTATTGGATCAATTTTCTGTTTCTGCATGGGAGAAGAATATCTCAGAAAATTTACTTGGACAAAGCAGCTGGTCTAACTACTTAAAAGGATTTAAGTCTGTTTACTAATCTTTACACTTAAAATTCAGTCATTGTAAAAAAAATATGAAAACAGAGGTGCCTGGCTGGCTTAAACAGTTGAGTGACTCTTGATTTCAGCTCAGATCATGATCTCAGGGTCTTGGGATCGAGCCCTGTGTCAGGCTCTGTGCTGACCATGGAGCCTGCTTGAGATTCTCTTTCTCCCTCTACTTCTGCCTCTCCCCATCATTTGTGTGTTGTCTTTAAAAATAATAATAAAAAAATATGAAAACAGCACAAAGATCAGGAGGAATGAAATGGAGTTAAACTTTTGTAAGATTTGTGCATTGTTTGGAAAGTGACAAGTGAAAAGTTAAAGTGCAATTAGTTAGAGTTGCACTATAAAATCTCTAGAGTACCTAAGTAAAGTAAAAATACTGTAAGGGGAAACAGAAAAGCAAATTGAGTATATGTACTGATTTAATTGAAAACCTTGATCATTGAGAAAGAAGGTAGAAAAAAGATAAAGAAACAATGAAAGATGGGACAAATAGAAAACAGAAACCCCTAATTGCTTGGAAATTATGCCACATACCTCTAATAATTCCAGGGTCAGTGCAATCACAATAGTCATTAGATAATAGTTTGAGCAAAAATGTATATGAAACATATCAAAACTTAACCAGAGCAGTGTTTAGAGGGAAATTTATAGTTTTAAAGGATACTAAAATTAATAATGTAAGTTTCAATTTGAAGAAGAAAAAGTCAGAAAATTACATCAAATGAAAGAAGGATGAAAGAAATGAAAAAAATCAGAATTTAATGAAATAAAATGCAATGGAATAAAATTTACAAAATTTGTTTTTAATTGGTAAGATAATAAAATTGATAAATCGCAGGCAAGGAATAATAATAATAAAATTACCAAAATCAGAAATGAAATGTGAATCATCACTACAGCTAATAAATTTGAAAACTTAAATGGATAAAGTCCTTGAAAAGAAATAGTTTGGCAAAGCTGGTATAAAAAGAGAGAAAATATGAATAGTTCTATAGCTAATAAAATAATTGAATTTATAATAAAAATCTTCTCACAATGAAAACTTTAGGCTCTAATAATTTCACTGGTGAACTTTTTCAAATTTTTAAGAAAGAAAGAATACCAATTCATACAAATTATTCCAGAAAATAGAAGTGAGGAAAACTTTTCAGCTCATTTTATGAGGCCAGCACAACTTTGATATAAAAAGTTGATAGAGACATTACAAGAAAGCAAAATTATAAGTTGACATCTCTCATAAACATAGAATATATTTTTAAAAGATGTATTTATTTATTTGAGAGGGAGAGCGTGAGTGGGAGGGGCAGAGGAAGAGGGAGAGAGAATCTCAAGCAGATTCCATACCTAGTGTGGGGCATGGGGCTTGTTCTCATGATCCAGAGATCACGGCCTGAACCAAAACCAAAAGTCGGACTCTCAACCAACTGTGCCACCCAGGTGCCCCAAACACGAATATTTTTAATATAAAAATATTAAACAAAGTATTATCAAATTAAATAATATATAGAAAAGATACTATATCGTTGCCAATTGGGGTTTGTTTGGGGAATATGAGATTGGTTTAGCATTCAAAAGTCAATCAATGTAGGCACACCTGGCTGGCTCAGTGGATACAGCACGTGACATGATCTGAAGGTTGTGAGTTTGAGTCCCATGTTGGGCATAAAGATTACTTAAAAAACAACAACAAAAGTTAATCAATGTAATTGCCATTATTAATTGAATAAAAGAATAAAACTATATGGTCATCTCAATAGATGGAAAAAATTTGACAAATTATTTATTATGTACTTTTGAGCAAACTAAAAGAAGAAAGGAAGTTCTTTAATCTGATAAAGGTTAAAAAAATAAGCACCCATGACTAATATCATACTTAATGGTAAGAAAGCTTTCCTTATGAAATTAGGAGTAGGATATTGCTGTTCATTGTCACCACTTTTTTAAAAATTTTATTATTTTATGTTAATCACCATACATTATATCATTAGTTTTTGATGTAGTGTTCCATGATTCACTGTTTGTGCATAACACACAGTGCTCCACTCAGAACGTGCCCTCTTTAATACCCATCACCAGGCTAACCCATCCCCCCACCCCCCTCCCCTCTAGAACCCTCAGTTTGTTTTTCAGAGTCCATTTCTCTCATGGTTCGTCTCCCCCTCCGACTTACTCCCCTTCATTCTTCCCCTCCTGCTATCTTCTTCTTCTTTTTCTTCTTTCTTAACATATGTTGCATTATTTGTTTCAGAGGTACAGGGCTGTGATTCAACAGTCTTGCACAATTCACAGCGCTCACCATAGCACATACCCTCCCCAGTGTCTATCACCCAGCCACCCCATCCCTCCAAATCCCCACCAATCCAGCAACCCTCAGTTTGTTTCCTGAGATTAAGAATTCCGCATATCAGTGAGGTCATATGATATGTGTCTTTCTGTGATTGACTGATTTCACTCAGCATAACACCCTCCAGTTCCATCCACGTCATTGCAAATGGCAAGATCTCATTCCTTTTGATGGCTGCATAATATTCCATTGTATATATATACCACTTCTTCTTTAACCATTCATCTGTCGATGGACATCTTGGCTCCTTCCACACTTTGGCTATTGTGGACATTGCTACTATAAACATCGGGGTGCACGTACCCCTTCGGATCCCTACATTTATATCTTTGGGGTAAATACCCGGTAGTGCAATTGCTGGATCGTATGGTAGCTCTATTTTCAACTGTTTGAGGAACCTCCATACTGTTTTCCAGAGTGGCTGCACCAGCTTGCATTCCCACCAACAGTGTAGGAGGGTTCCCCTTTCTCCACATCCCCGCCAACATCTTTCGTTTCCTGACTTGTTAATTTTCGCAATTCTGACTGGTGTGAGGTGGTATCTCATTGAGGTTTTTGATTTGGATTTCCCTGATGCCGAGCGATGTTGAGCACTTTTTCATGTGTCTGTTGGCCATTTGGATGTCTTTGGAAAAATGTCTGTTCATGTCTTCTGCCCATTTCTTGATTGGATCATTTGTTCTTTGGGTGTTGAGTTGGATAAGTTCTTTATAGATTTTGGATACTAGCCCTTTATCTGATATGTCATTTGCAAATATCTTCTCCCATTCTGTCGGTTGTCTTTTGGTTTTGTGGACTGTTTCTTTTGCTGTGCAAAAGCTTTTTATCTTGATGAAATCCTAAGAGTTCATTTTTGCCCTTGCTTCCCTTGCCTTTGGCGATGTTTCTAGGAAGAAGTTGCTGCGGCTGAGGTCGAAGAGGTTGCTGCCTGTGTTCTCCTTTAGGATTTTGATGGACTCCTGTCTCACAGTTAGGTCTTTCAACCATTTGGAGTCTATTTTGTGTGTGGTGTAAGGAAATGGTCCAGTTTCATTCTTCTGCATGTGGCTGTCCAATTTCCCCAACACCATTTGTTGAAGAGACTGTCTTTTTTCCATTGGACATTCTTTCCTGCTTTGTCAAAGATGAGTTGACCATAGAGTCGAGGGTCCATTTCTGGGCTCTCTATTCTTCCATTGATCTATGTGTCTGTTTTTGTGCCAGTACCATACTGTCTTGATGATGACAGGTTTGTAATAGAGCTTGAAGTCTGGAATTGTGGTGCTGCCAGCTTTGCTTTTCTTTTTCAAGATTCCTCTGGCTATTCAGGGTCTCTTCTGGTTCCATACAAATTTTAGGATTATTTGTTCCAATTCTTTGAAAAAAGTGGATGGTATTTTGATGGGGATTGCATTGAATGTGTAGATTGCTCTAGGTAGCACTGACATCTTCACAGTGTTTGTTCTTCCAATGCATGAGCATGGAACGTTTTTCCATTTCTTTGTGTCTTCTTCAATTTCTTTCATGAGTAATTTATAGTTTTCTGAGTACAGATCCTTTGCCTCTTTGGTTAAACTTATTCCTAGGTATCTTATGGTTTTGGGGGCAATTGTAAATGGGATCGACTCCTTGATTTGTCTCTCTTCTGTCTTGTTGTTGGTGTATAGGAATGCCACTGATTTCTGTGCATGGATTTTATATCCTGACACTTGACTGAATTCCTGTATGAGTTCTAGCAGTTTTGGGGTAGAGTCTTTCGGGTTTTCCACATACAGTATCATATCATCTGCAAAGAGGGAGAGTTTGACTTCCTCTTTGCTGATTTGGATGCCTTTGATTTCTTTTTGTTGTCTGATGGCTGTGGCTAGGACTTCTAATACTATGTTGAATAGCAGTGGTGATAGTGGACATCCCTGCCGCGTTCCTGACCTTAGGGGAAAAGCTCTCAGCTTTTCTCCATTGAGAATGATATTCGCTGTAGGTTTTTCATAGATGGCTTTTATGATATTGAGGTATGTACTCTCTATCCCTATACTCTGAAGAGTTTGGATCAAGAATGGATGCTGTACTTTGTCAAATGCTTTTTCTGTATCTATTCAGAGGATCATATGCTTCTTGTTCTTTCTTTTGTTAACGTATTGTATCACGTTCATTGATTTGTGGATGTTGAACCAGCCTTGCAGCCCAGGGATAAATCCCACTTGGTCATGGTGAATAATCCTTTTAATGTACTGTTGGATCCTATTGGCTAGTATTTTGGTGAGAATTTTTGCATCCATGTTCATCAAGGATATTGGTCTGTAATTCTCCTTTTTGATGGGGTCTTTGTCTGGTTTTGGGATCAAGGTAATGGTGGCCTCATAAAACGAGTTTGGAAGTTCTCCTTCCATTTCTATTTTTTGGAACAATTTCAGGAGAATAGGTATTAATTCTTCTTTAAATGTTTGGTAGAATTCCCCTGGGAAACTATCTGGCCCTGGGCTTTTGTTTGTTGGGAGATTTTTGATGACTGCTTCAATTTCCTTAGTGGTTATAGGTCTGTTCAGGTTTTCTATTTCTTCCTGGTTCAGTTTTGGTAGTCGATACATCTCTAGGAATGCACCCATTTCTTCCAGGTTATCTAATTTGCTAGCATAGAGTTGCTCATAATATGTTCTTATAATTGTTTGTATTTCTTTGGTGTTGGTTGTGATCTCTCCTCTTTCATTCATGATTTTGTTGATTTGGGTGATTTCTATTTTCTTTTGGATCAGTCTGGCCAGGGGTTTATCAATCTTGTTAATTCTTTCAAAGAACCAGCTCCTAGTTTCGTTTATCTGTTCTACTGTTCTTTTGGTTTCTAGTTCATTGATTTCTGCTCTGATCTTTATGATTTCTCTTCTCCTGCTGGGTTTAGGCTTTATTTGCTGTTCTTTCTCCAGCTCCTTTAGGTGTAGGGTTAGGTTGTGTATTTGAGACCTTTCTTGTTTCTTGAGAAAGGCTTGTATTGCTATGTACTTTCTTCTCAGGACTGCCTTTGTTGTATCCCAAAGATTTTGAACAGTTGTGTTTTCATTTTCATTGGTTTCCATGAATTTTTTTAATTCTTCTTTAATTTCCTGGTTGACCCATTCATTCTTTAGTAGGATGCTCTTTAGTCTCCACGTATTTGAGTTCTTTCCGACTTTCCTCTTGTGATTGAGTTCTAGTTTCAAAGCATTGTGGTCTGAAAATATGCAAGGAATAATCCCAATCTTTTGGTACTGGTTGCGACCTGATTTGTGACTTAGGATGTGATCAATTCTGGAGAATGTTCCATGGGCACTAGAGAAGAATGTGTATTCCGTGGCTTTGGGATGGAATGTTCTGAATATGTCTGTGAAGTCCATTTGGTCCTTGTGTCATTTAAAGTCTTTATTTCCTTGTTGATCTTTTGCTTAGATGATCTGTCCATTTCAGTCAGAGGGGTGTTAAAGTCCCCACTATTATTGTATTGTTGTCAATGTGTTTCTTTGCTTTTGTTATTAATTGCGTTATATAATTGGCTGCTCCCATGTTAGGGGCATAGATATTTACAATTGTTAGATCTTCTTGTTGGATAGACCCTTTAAGTAGGATATAGTGTCCTTCTTTAACTCTTATTACAGTCTTTGTTTTAAAATCTAATTTGTCTGATATAAGGATTGCTACCCCAGCTTTCTGTTGGTGTCCATTAGCATGGTAAATGGTTTTCCACCCCCTCACTTTCAATCTGGGGGTGTCTTTGGGTCTAAATGAGTCTCTTGCAGACAGCATATGGATGGGTCTTGTTTTTTAATCCAATCTGATAGTCTGTGTTTTGTGATTGGGGCATTTAGCCCATTTACATTCAGGGTAACTATTGAAAGGTATGAATTTAGTGCCATTGTATTGCCTGTAAGGTGACTGTTACTGTATATTGTCTGTGTTCCTTTCTGATCTATGCCGCTTTTAGGCTCTCTCTTTGCTTAGAGGACCTCTTTCAATATTTCTTGTAGGGCTGGTTTCGTGTTTGCACATTCCTTTAGTTTCTGTTTGTTCTGGAAGCTTTTTATCTCTCCTTCTATTTTCAAGGACAGCATAGCTGGATATAGTATTCTTGGCTGCATATTTTTCTCGTTTAGTGCTCTGAAGATATCATGCCAGTCCTTTCTGGTCTGCCAGGTCTCTGTGGATAGGTCTGTTGCCAGTCTAATGTTTCTAGCATTGTAGGTTACATATCTCTTCTCCTGAGCTGCTTTCAGGATTTTCTCTTTGTCTCTGAGACTCGTAAGTTTTACTATTAGATGTCAGGGTGTTGACCTATTTTTATTGATTTTGAGAGGGGTTCTCTGTGCCTCCTGGATTTTGATGCCTGTTTCCTTCCCCACATTAGGGAAGTTCTCTGCTATGATTTGCTCCAATATACCTTCTGCCCCCCTCTCTCTTTCTTCTTCTGGGATCCCAATTATTCTAATGTTGTTTTGTTTTATCGTATCGCTTATCTCTTGAATTCTGCCCTCGTGATCCAGTAGTTGTTTATCTCTCTTTTTCTCAGCCTCTTTACTTTCCATCATTTGGTCTTCTATATCGCTGATTCTTTCTTCTGCCTCATTTATCCTAGCAGTTAGTGCCCCCATTTTTGATTGCACGTCATTAATAGCCTTTTTATTTCGACTTGGTTAGATTTTAGTTCTTTTATTTCTCCAGGAAGCATTTCTCTAATAACTTCCACACTTTTTTCAAGCCCAGCCAGTATCTTTAAAGTCATGATTCTGAACTCTAGGTCCGATATCGTACTAATGTCTGTATTGAGTAGGTCCCTGGCAGACGGTACTACCTCTTGGTCTTTTGGCTGAGGTGATTTTTTTCGTCTTGTCATTTTGTCCAGAGGAGAATAGATGAATGAGGAAGAAAATGCTAACAGGTTATCAATGTCCCCAGCAAATATACTCCATAGAAATCAGAAAAGACCTGAAACCATGGGGAAAAAAAGGGAAAGAAAGAAAAAAGAAAGAAAAAAAACACAAAAAGAAAAAGATAAAACAAAAACAGAACAAAACAAAAAAAACAGAATATGATCAAATATGATCAGTCTAGTTCATAGATCAGTGTCACACACTAGCTTTTGGGCATATTTTGGTCTGTTAGAAGAAAGTGCCTGCTAAAATTTTAAAGGAAGAAAGACTTATATATGTACAAAATAAGGGTTGATACAATGAAGGGATGGAAGATGACTGTAAAGATGAAAATTATAAAAGATTTTATAAAAGGAATTGATAAGATAAGAAGTTGTTTGATAAAAGAAAGAAGATTTTTAAAAAAAGTAAAGAAAAAGAAAGGGAGAGAATGTGATCAGGCAGGAGACTAGAACAAAGCCATACACTAGTGATTTAGGGTATATTTTGATCTTTTAGAAGAAACTGTATCTCAAAATTTTAAAGAGAGAACTTATATTTATATATGCCAAAAATAAGGGTAACTACTATGAAGGGATAAAATATGACTCTAAAAATGAAAAAAAAATGTTTTTTTAAAAAAGAGATTGATAAGATCTTGGTTGAAAAAGGGAAAAAGAAAAATAAAAAAAACAGTTAAAAAATTAACTTTGAAAAACTAATGAATCATGGTAAAAAAGCCATGAATTCTATGTGCAGTATTCCCCTAGCACTGGAGTTCTCCCATTCTCCTTGATCGGTAAACTTGGTCTTGGCTTGCTGGCTTTCCTGCTGATCTTCTGGGGGAGGCGCCTGTTGCCATGGTTCCCAAATGTCTTTGCCGGAGGCAGAATTGCCCCGCCTCTGTCCGTCCAGGCTAGGCAAGCTGCTCGGGTTTGCTCTCAGGAGTTTTGTTCCCTGCAAGCTCTCGGTACAGCTTTGGAGGATCAGGGTGAAAATGGTGGCCTCCCAATCTCCACCTGGAGGAGCTGAGAACTCGGGGCCCAACTCCTCAGTGTACCCCCAGAGAAAAGTGGTCAATCACTCCCGTCTCCCCGGTCTCTGGCCGCACTCCACGCTCACCCGGCCTGTGACTGAGCGTTTCTATCTCTGGCACCCGACCCCTTGTGGAGTCTCCAAACCCAGCAGATCCCTGCGGTGTGCTCCTGCACTGCTCCTCTCTGGGGAGGAAGTGGAGTCTCCCCAGATCTACCGCGTGTTGTGTCCCTCCTGGATGAGCAGTGGCCCAACTGGGCCACGGATCACAGTTTATGGCAACCCCGAGCTGAGAGCCTGCGCCTCGGCTCCGTCTCTGCAGCCGGCTTCCCCACTCCTATACCTGGGAGCTCTGCTGCACTCAGGCACCCCCTGTCTTTTTGTGACCCCGAGGGTCCTGAGACCACACTGTCCCGCAAGGGTTCCACCCCCCGCTTAGCCACTGGAGCGACGTCCCTCCACGGAGCCGACTTCTAAAAGGTCCAATTTTGTGCTCCGTGGCTCTAGTACTTGCCAGAAGCGGCCGACGGAGGCCCCCTCCCCCACCGTCTATCCTCCCGAATATCGCCTTGGATTCACTTCTCTGCACGTCCTACCTTCCAGAAAGTGGTCACTTCTCTGTTCAGAGAGTTGTTGCTACTCTGTTCTTTGATCTCCTGTTGAGTTCGTAGGTGTTCAGAATGGTTTGATCCCTATTCAGCTGAATTCCTGAGACTAGACGAAATCCAGGTCTCCTACTCTTCTGCCATCTTGCTCCGAAGCTCATTGTCACCACTTTTATAATAAACATCATACATAACAGTATGAAGACTTTTTCTCCTGAATTTAAGAATAAGACAAGGATGTCCAGTATTACCACTTTAATTCAACATTGTATGAGAGGTCTTCACAGGAGCAATAAGGCAAGAAAAAGTTTAAATAAGAAATAGAATGTTGGAAACAAAAAGTAAAATTTGTCTTAATCATATATATTATATACCTTCAAAATCTGAAATAACATACAAACTGTTAATATTAATAAATGAATTTAGCAATGATACAAGGATATAAGATATGAGGACAATATATTAAATATTTAATAAATGCATTAAAATCAATGTACTTTGACACTGGATATAAAGCTAACAGAACAATTTTTATTTTGGTATACTATCAACAAATAATGGGAAAATGAAGTTAAAGTACCAGTTACAATAGAATCAAGAGTGTGAAATACTTAAACACAACACTAACAAAATATGTGCTACATCACTTCACTGTAATCTATAAAGTAATACTGAGAGAAAGGAAGATCTGAATAAATGGAGAGATATACAATGTAAAAGGAGTAGAGGAAAGTATTGTTAAGGTGTCAATTCTCACCAAATTCATCTATAGATTTAGGGCAATTCTAATCAAAATCCCATCAGGGTGTGTGTCTGTGTGCATGTGCATATATGGGTAAATCAATAAGTTGATTCTAAAATGCATGTGGAACCTCTGAAAGAAATAATATATTATATGTTAAAAAAATAGTAGGAAGGGAAAAATGAAGGGGGTGGAAATCGGAGGGGGAGACAAACCATGAGAGACTGTGGACTCTGAGAAACAAATTGAGGGTTTTAGAGGAGAGGGGGGTGGGGGGATGGGTTAGCCCAGTGATGGGTATTAAGGAGGGCACATATTGAATGGAGCACTGGGTGTTTTATGCAGACAATGAATCATGGAACACTACATTAAAAACTAATGATGTAATGTATGGTGACTAACATAAAAAAAAACAAAAACCAAAAAACTAAAATGCACATGGAAAAGCTGGAGACCTAAAGGGGCCAAGACAATTTGGATGAAGAAGAACAAAGTTGGTAAGCAAACATTATCAGATTTCCAGACTTAAAATATAGGTAAACTAATTAAGACAGTGTTGTGTTGTTACAAGGATATGCACATAGACCAATGGAATAGAATGGGGAGTTTAGAAATAGATCCACTCTAGGTGGTCCTTTGATTTACAACACAGGTGTTATTGCGAGCCAATGGGTAAAAGTGGTCTTTTCCATAATGTTTCTGGAACATCTGGATATCTATGGAGAAAAAATAAACTTGGACCTACTACATCCCATACATGAATAGAGGATAGAACAAAATATGAAGGGTAAAACAGAAAGGCATTCCAGAAGAAAACATGAGGATAAGTGATGCCTGACCTTTAGGTAGATTGGATTTCTTAAATAGGATCCCCTAAATTATATGATTAATATTTTAATCATAAAAGAAAAAAACTGATAAATTGTATTTCATCAAAATTTAGAGAATAAAAACATAAGCCCCAAACCGGGAGAAGATATTCAAACTACATCTATCCAATCAAAAACCCATATTAAACAAATAGAATGCCTTACAGTTCAGTAAGAAAAAGACAAGGAAATCAATGAATTGGTCAAAGGACTTGAAATGGCACTTCACCAAAGGATATTCAAATGGCCAAAAAGCCATTTGAAGATGTCAACATCATTAGTCAACAAGAAAATGCAAATAATTAAAACCACACTGAAATATCACTACACACCCATGAGAATGGCTAAAATTAAAAACACAATGCCCAGTTATGGCAAAGAAGTAGAATATCTGGAATTCTCCTACTACAGGTGGGTCTGTAGTGGCAAAACCACTTTGGAAAGCTGTGAGGTAATATCTACTAAAGCAAAGCATGTACTTACCTTATACCTAGCAGTTCTACTCCTGGTTACATACCCAAGAGAAAAGTGCATTTTTCTGTCATACAACTTACTTGACACCAACTTTATTCATAACAGCCCCAAACTGGAAGCAACTCAAATGTTCACCCTCAGGAGAAGGAATAAATAACTTGTGTTATATTCAGACATCGCAGTATTATACAATAAGAAAAAAGATTGTCCTATGAATATATATAACAGTATGGATGAATCTCAGATATTATTTTGAGTAAAAGAAGGCATACCCAAAAATACCCACTGAATGATTCTATTCCTATGTAGTTCAAGAACAGGCAATATTAACTGATGTTGAAAGAGGTGAGAATAGCAGTTACATCTGGGGGATGAGTGGTTATTGCTTGGGACTGCACACAAAGAAACCTCTGGACCCCAGAACTGTTCTATATCTTCATCTGGTTGGGGGCTGCACTAATCTACATTGAGCAGATGCTATATGCCTGTGCCCTTTGCAGTAGCAGCCAACAAGAGACCATGATTTCCAATAGCTTACATTCTAGTGAGGAGGACAGACGTTAGGCAACTAACTTTAGTAACATGTGTTGGGTGCTGTGGTCGAGGACTTGGTGGTGGCTCTAGGCACAGATCAGGGAGAACTCAGTTATTCTAGGCATGAGGGGAGAATTGCTCAAGGAACAGATGGCTCAGCTGAGAACCATTAGGCATTAGGGAAAGGAGAGCGAAAGGAAGAGAACATTCCAGGCAAGCTGGAACACTATGTGCAAAGTCCTGGAGGGGAGAGTGAGACACGTGCAAGCAGCTGACAATTTGGTATTGTCCAGTACAGGGGAAAGGGGGGGGGGCGGTGGGAAGGCAGGGCGGCTGGGCAGTGAGCGGCCTGTCCTTTAGCGACTAAATGAGATACGTTAGAAGAGTTTCAGCTTTTTAAGGCCACTGGGAAGCCAATGCATGGCTGTAGGTAGGAAAGAGTCAAGATCACTTTTACATCTTAAGAAAGAAGTCCAGGAGGCTGAGCGGTGGGAGCTCCTGGGATGGTCCCGGTGAGAGAGAATGGGCGGCCTGGAGTGGGGCCAGGACATAGGAGCTGTCCAGCCACTCACTGTAGAGACAGTGACGGGGCGGGGACCGAAGATTTCCTCACAGTGGCTTGTGCTGGGTGGGGAAGAGGAAGTCTTTCAGGACTTGTGAGCATTTCAGCACTACTCGGGAAGGAAAGCAGTTCCAGACCTTACAGGAGGCCCAGCACCCGGGGTGATAGTTGATTTCACCTCTGAATTTCCAGTGTCATTAGGTTTCCTCTCCCTTCTCCTAGAAGGACCTTTGCTCCTGAAAAGAGCCTTTCACTGCAGGGTGAACTCTTCTCTGGGTGGATGGGGCGGGGTGTGTGTGGGGGGGGGTATTGGAAGGAGGGAGACAGATGAAAGGGTTTGTTTAATGCAGCAAGCCCCGTTGTGTCTTCCTCCTTCTTCCCACTCGCCAAATAGATTCTTCTCACTCAGTTTCCTGATGAGGTAACAAGGACAGAGCGATTTAATTGCATCCATTATCTGAGATACTTTGGCGATGCAATTAGCAGAGAATTCCCCTTGCCAGGAATTTTGAGTCCTGTCCTCTGATGCGTCCTAGTTTGGAGTTGGTAAGAGGGGATGTGGAGTCCACAGCGCCCCCTCGCCCAAGGCGGGGTAGAGAGAGCGAAGCGAGATGAGGACCAGAATCATTCTGGTGCCAAACTCGAAACTCGAGGAATAAGAAGTTTAACATCTATCGGTCTACAAATCCAGACAGCCTGGGGCCCCGCCGGTCCCCTGCCCAGCGAGCTTTCGCATTCACTCCGCCTTGAATCAGAAGGGATTTAGAAGCACAGAGCTGCGGGCAGCGGATACCGCTAATGCCTAGGCCGGGGTGGGGGGCGGGGGGAAGGAGAAAGCGGGTTAGGATCTGATCCCGCTGCGCAGAGGACCCAGGAGCCGCCCGCCCTCGGTGCTCGGAGTGGCGGGGGCGCGCTGCGTGCTGCGCGGGCGGCGTGGTTGCAGTGATGCAGGTGTGACAGTCGCGGACTCCTGCCTCCGCCGGGATCGCCCCAGCGCCGCGGTGGCCGGAGCTGCGGACCGGGCCGCCAGCGCGGACGCTGCTCCGCCCGCACCCGCACCTGAAACCCGCCCCCGCCGCCGCCCCCGCCCGCGGATTTCCCACCCAGGTAGGCGACGCGGTGGCTAGCTCCGGAGCGTGCAGAGCTGGCCGGCCGCGGACTCCGCGCTCGCCTGCGGGGCTGAAACGGACACGCTGCTACCTCTGAATGTTGTTTATAGTAAATGGCACCAAAGACAGGGGAGAGTCTTGGAAAGCCGGCGCAGAGAAGCAAGGACTTGCCGGCCGCCTGCGGCTGCGCGCCTCTTTGAAGGTGGCATCCCCAAGGGCTGGTTTTAAATCCGGTCTGAACTGTTAGCGCCGTACAGTTCTGCAACTTAGGCTACTGACATTTAAGTCCGTTTCCCTAAGCTTCCTAGCCACGGCTTTTAGTTTCAATTTTATTCCTAGGAGACGGGTTTTGCTGGTGGCGGTTTGTTCCTAAAGAACAGATGAAAAACATGCTTACACCTGGTGGCTCTGGGTTGGGGTTCGTGAGTGTGTATTTCTGTATGTGGAGGGCGCCCTCCGCGGGCGTGGGAGCCGTTTCTTAGGGACACAGAGAGGATTTGTTTAGAGATGGATTTTAGCGCAAGGAAAAGAACATGATTTGTTCTGCAGGGATGTGTGAGCCAACGCGTTTGGCCAGGGAAGAGTGAGGCACAGTCGTTTCTTCCGCAGACGGGTGTTAGGTATCTCTGCTGTCTGGGGTTTGGTAGGGCTGGGGGAACGCGACCCTTGAACAGCAATCGCAGATGCAAACTAGCTCCGTTTCAAGGTAACTTAACGTCCTTGTCTTGGGCTCTGCTAAGAGCAGCTGGGTGGGGTGGGGCGCTGGGGGGTGGGTGGTGGTGGGGGAATCCCTGTTTGTTTTCTTAAAGCTTGTTTGGGAGGTAAAAGTGGGTGGCTTTGAGGTTCTAGGAGTAGCAGGTGAGGGGCGAGAGGTGAGCATTGTGGCTAGCTCAGCAGCTGTTCTGCTACACTGAACTGCTTCTATGTTTCTGCTTCCTGCCCTTTCCAGAAGAGGTGGCTTGCCCTGCTTGCTCCAGTCAATGCAGCAGATCCAGTACAGGCTCATTCTGCATCTTTCTTGAGTCAGCAAATACTCACCCAGCACCTAGTATGTGTCAGAGGCTGGATTAGTCCTTGGGTTGGGGGGGAATGCAGAGATGAGGGAAACAAGGTCTAGGTTCACCAGAAGCTCACACCTGGTCGGGGAGAAACACGTGTAATAATCAAGTGTGATGAGTTCAGTCATGCAGGTGTGAGGAACGAGTGGTGGGAGTCGTGAGGAGGAAGGAATTAATTGTGCCAGGAGATTATTTTTTAAACGAAGCCCTCACAGATGAGGTATGACATGGATTTCAGTAGGAACTGGGTCCCTCTCTTGGTCCCTTTGGTCTGTGAGTGACCCCCATTGCTCTCTGACCCCATCAGCATCCCGGCCATTGGATGGACAGAGCTCTACCGGTCAGGATAGGGCTGGCATTTGCAGTGCATGACCAGACCCCAGTAGACACATACACAGGAGTGTACCCAATGCAGGTCAGACTTTTTTTCTCTTTTTAAAAAAATTGATTGTTTTCCTAAATTCCAGGACGAAGAAGGTTTTGAAGTAGTACTTCACAAAGGCAGGGATTCTGGAAAATTCCGAGGGATTTTCAAAGCAGATGAACTTCTGCCTTCTTCCTCCTTGGGTCCCTGACCTGTCTATACTTCTCCCAGCTCAGTTTAAAGGGAAAGCTCTGACCTTGATTATGTCTTAATGGGTGGGAAGGAAAACTGAAGCCGTTACTACCAATCTGCTGTCTCAGAGATGAAAATCCAACCTAATGGATGTTTCTCCCTGCACAAAAACTGCGGTGGGGGATGAAATATGATAGAGCTCTTATGTGATGCATGTTTGCCAGAGCTGCATATCACATGCATTTGGTAATCTAAACCATCATTAAGGTGTTTGAAAAGCAGGCTGGTAGCCTTCGAGGAGCCCAGGCTTTGATGGGCAAACAAACCAAGGTGAGTATCTTGGGCAAGTTACAGAGCCTCTCTTTGAGCTTTGCTCTCCTGATCTGTAACAAGGGGCTAACAATAGAGTTGTTATAAGAATTACATAGTAGGTGCTTACAAAATATTTGTTCTTTGTTGAATGATTTTTGGACACAAATTGTGTGACATGAAGTCGGTGCTCGAGAAACTACAGTTCCTTTATTGAGTACCTACTATGTGTCAGCGACTGCTTTATGTGTGGGGAATGCAGAGTTGAACTAAACGAAACCCCTGTCCTCAAGGAGCTTAGTGTGTGTGTGTGTGTGTGTGTGTGTGTGTGTGTGTGTGTGTGCCTCTTTGTGTGTAAAACAACAAATAACTCAGTAACTAGACAGTGAATCAGCCAGTGATACATTTTAATGGAGAGAAATAAAGCCGGGTGAGAGGAATGAGGAGTGCTACTAGAGGGTGCAGTGAGGATTGTTATTTTTTTTATGCAGTCTGCTCAAGGAAGGCTTTGCTGATAAGTGACATTTGATCAGACCCCTTGGAGAAGTGAGGGAGTGAGCCAGCCAGATGCCGAGAATGAACATTCTGGGCAGAGAAACAGCACCTGCAAAAGCCCTGAAACAGGGGAGAGGTGTGTTCCTAAGAAAATCAGAAAGGAGGCCAAGGAGACTGTAGTTGAGTGAGGGAGGGGGACAGCAGTAGGACTTGAGGGTGATGTGGCAAGGTCACTGGGGTATTGCCTCTTATGATTTATATATGTCACTAAGATTTATGTCCTGAGCTCTTGGTTAAGGAATTGGCTGAAATGTTACACTCTATGTTTAGAAGAAGGTTGGTCGGTAGATGTAGGTTTCTGTGGTCACTCAGAGCATAAGTCAATGCAGCAAGCAGAGGCATAAATCTTTGCAAGGAGATGAGAGGCCCAGGAATTAGGAAGGTAGTGCAAAACAGTGTGCAGATATCTCTCAACCAGATCAAGTATTTGTGTTCCTTTTGAGCCTGAACGTTATGTTTGTTTCCTTTCTCCCACCATGAAGGAAAGCACCACCTTTAGTGAAAAGTCCTGCAGACATTGTTCTTACTAGTTATTATCTGTTTTCTCTGCAAAGAGTTTCTATGGTTGTGGAAAGGTGTTGGAGTTAATTGGAAATATCCTGACCTCTGGTGTCTCATGGAATGCATTTACCTGTTGTCATATGATGAAACTATTTGAGGCTTCCATCTTGCATAGTTAGGATGAAGACCACAGTTTGCTCCTCTGCTCTTTTGAGATTTTGTTCCCCTACAGATTTGAGAGCTCCATCGCACAACCATTCCTGGGGCAGCAGACATCCTGCAGCGTGTTCTGTGGACAGCAATGGGGCTGGTTGTCTGAGAACCTTGTCAAAGTTTCTATGAAATAGGATGTCATCTGGCTGGGTCACCATCAGGGTGGCTGGCGGGATTTCCCTCAAGATGTCTCAGAAAGTGACATTTACCTTAATGAATTTCTCCCATCCAAGGTCTGACTTTTAGTTTTGCTGCCTTGCAAACCTGATCTGTCTCTCTGGGCCACATCCCCATGAACTTGCTCCCCTGCATGTCACTCTACTGATTCGTAATGGCTGAGACACTGTGTGACATGGCTAGTAGGTCTTCCTGCAGACTCCCCTTCATGAAGTCTAAATCATAAGGAGGACATTTCCCAGTGAGCATGTACTCAGAGCTGAGCAGCTTAGATGGCTACCCTACCGACTGATCACACACATTAGGGTTGATATTGGCAATGGGACTCCAGGAGAAACCTCCCCGAAAGCAACCATTTATTATTGTCTCACATGTCTGTGGGTTGGCCTGGCAGTTTGCAGATCTGGGTTATGCTTGGTTGATTTCAGCTGGGTTTACTCATGTGATTTTGGTCTGCTGATGGAATGGCCAAGGACTGGCTGCTTTAGGATGGCCTCAGCTGAGATGACTCAGCTCTGTTCCATGTGGTCTCTCATCCCCCAACAGGTGAGTCTAGCATGTTCACGTGGTAGTGGCAGTAGTCCGGAGAGAGTGGAAACCTGCATGACTTCGTGTAGCCTAAGCTTATAGCTGGCACACTATCATTTCATACTTATCTATTGACAGGATGTCACAAGGCCAGTGCAGAGCAAGGGAGCAGGGAATAGACTCCACTTCTTTTCTTTTTATTAAGGATTTTATTCATTTATTTGACAGAGAGAGAGAGTTAGCGAGAGCAGGAACACAAGCAGGGGGAGTGGGAGAGGAAGAAGCAGGCTCCCCGCAGAGCAGGGAGCCCAATGCAGGGCTCAATCCCAGGACCCCGGGATCATGACTGAGCCGAAGGCAGACACTTAATGGCTGAGCCACCCAGGCACCCCTAGGCTCCACTTCTTGATGAGAGGAGCTACATAGTCACATTGCAAAGAGTGTGGATTTAAGGAAGGGAAGAATTAGGGGTATTTTTGTGATCAATCTACTATAGGGACCTTAATATTTAAAGTCCCTTGGCTAAGGCTCCTTTTATGCTGAACTTTGTTTGAATGGGCAATGCCTGCAACTGACCCTTTTTCTCTTTCTTTTCTTTTGTGTTTCCATGGCTGAACTTTGGGCATATATACCTTTAGATAGTCATTCATTCACCAGTTGAGTGTTCTCTGTGTATCAGGCATGTTATAGGCAGGGGATACCACAATAAAATACAATGTCCATCCTTGTGAAACATTAATTCTAGTTGGGGGGGAGATAAATAATGTGGAAGTAAATAAATAAATAAATGTGTAAAAACAGAACATCAAGTGGGGAAGGGGGGTTGGGGAGTGCCTGGTTGAGTGGGGGTGGGAGACAGGGTTGAGTAGGTGGTGGGCATTTTATAGAAAGTGGTCAGGATGACATGAAGGAAATAAAGGAGTGAGCCAGATGGATATCTGGGGAAAGATTCTTTTAGGCAGGGGAAGCAACAAGTGCAAAGGCCCTGAGGTGACAGAATACTGTCATGTTCTGGGAACAGCAAGGAGACTCATGGAGAAGGAACTGGGAGAGAGTCAACATGGTAGAAGTTGAGATCAGGGAAATAGCAGGCAGTTAGGCAATACATAGTCTTGTAGGGCTTTGTATGGACTTGGGCTTTTACTCTAAGCAAGATGAGAAATCATTGGAAAATTCTGAACAGTGGTTGCCATGATCTGATTTATGTATTACAATGATCACTTGAGACTTAGACCTTGTAATCGACTTAGAGGGTCAAGAATGAAGAAAAAGAGGCCACTGCAGTTCTTCAGGCAAGAGGTGATGGTGGTTTGGACTAGGTGGCTAGTGATGATGGTGAGAAGTGGTCAAATTTTGGATATAGTTGATGATGGAGAAGACAGGACTTGCTGATTGGTAGATTAGGGTATGAGAGAAAGAAAAGAGTCAAGGATGACTCCACATATTTTGATTTGAGCAACTGGAAGAAGAAGCCCTTTACTGAGATGGAGAAGGAACAGTCATGGCGTTCAATTGGATGTCCATTGGGAGATGTTAAGTAGATAGTTATATATGTGAGTCTAGAGTTGAAGGAAGGGTTTTGAGAGGGAGACACAAATTTGAGGGTCATTAGCATCTTATTTATTTGTCCCTTCAGCAAGCCAATTCACTGCTGTATCACCAGTACTCGGAATGTTGCCTGGCACATAGTACGTGCTCAATGAATATTTAGTGAATGAATGAATGAATGAATGAATGAATGAATGGAACTGTTTATTCACTGGTGGTGACTGTACATTGTTACTTCAGTGGATCTTGAAGTGTAACTCCCAGCAGTTATTCCCTTTCTTTCCAAGGTCTTGTGGGAGCCTTATTGTGGATCTCATGGACTAAAAACAGACTTTAAATACAAAGGCTCCAATTGCTTATTTCTTACAGAAAGCAATGTGTGGTGACAAGTAAGAAAGAGAAACAAGTGGAAGCCAAAAAATAGCTCATACTTTTGAAAAAAAGGAGACAAGATCTTCGAGAGAGAGGTGGCTGAAATTCAGGGGTGTGATGTTCTTTGGTTATTATTATACTGCTCTTAATTTAAGATTAAGCAGGATCAGGGAAGAATCTTGAAAAAGGGAGAGATTTATTTAAATCAATTTTGTGCCAAGTGAGAGTGTCACCAGCTCGCTTGAAAAATCCCACATCTACAGCATCTTGCATAATGTGTTCCTGTTTTTAAAAGGAGAGAAATAGGCAATAGTTTTATTGGAAAGGGGGAGGGTTAGAATGACTTCAATTTCAAATTCTAGGTGCTATCCATTTCCTCCCCATGGCGTGGCTGGATATGTGTGAGGGTGAGTTTTGTTGGCGATGATATTGAGAGGGAGGGGATGAGAAAATTAGGTACTGTAGTCGAAAGTGGTTTCCTCTGTGTGTGTGTTCGTGTGTCTATGAGAGAGAGGGAGAGAAAGAGAGTGTCAATAGTAGGGGGAAAAAGAATTGAAAACCAGAAGGAAGTAAGAGAAAGATAGCAAGTTGGCCTCCATTTTTATGTGTGGGTAATAAGACTGATTACATGGGGCATGGGATGTTGCAGTGGGATTTGGAATCAGACAGAACTTGGTTTGAACTCAAGACTCATTACTTTCTATCTGTGTAAACTTGAGCAAGTTATTTAATTTCTCTGAGCCTTGGCTTCCTCAGGTGTAAGATGATGATGATGATGATGATGATGATGGTGATGTTGATGATGGTGATGGTGGTGATGGTGATGGTGGTGGTGGTGATGGTGGTGATGGTGGTGGTGATAGTGATGGTGGTGATGGTGATGGTGGTGGTGGTGATGGTGGTGATGATAGTGGTGGTGATGGTGGTGATGAAGATGGTGATGTTGATGATGGTGTTGGCAGTGATGGTGGTGATGGTGGTGATGGTGATGGTGGTGATGGTAGTGGTGGTGGTGGTGATGGTGGTGGTGATGGTGGTGATGGTGATGGTAGTGATGAAAATGATAGTAATAACATCCAAGTGCTCTGCAGTTCCTTTCATGCTCCTGGACTTGGAAATATGTTGGTCAAAATGTTGATTAAGTGATCACCATATCTTTCTGTTCCTAAAGGACTTAAAGATTCTGTGTGAAGAGAGAATTGAGAACCTGTCATTTAATGTTGCTAGTGCTATTGAGAAGATGATTTGCATGGGGCTCATGATATTCAAAATAAGACAAGTGGATAACAATCAGCCTTATGGGCTGGAGATTTTCAGCTGTCTCAGAGGGAAGCCAACCTTCTATTCTCTGCAGTAAGCCAACCCCATTAGCTCAGCTCAGTAATATCCCATTGTTTGTTGGAAATCAGTGATGAAAATTTCTGAGTCCCTTGGATTATATAAATGCAGAAACTTTCCTCTCAGATGCCTTTGGGCATTGCTCCCACAAAATCTGCCCCATGGTGTCTTCTACTGGAAAAATCTGCTGTTATCTCTGTTCCAGGCATAGTAGGCATGCAGTAGATATTTATTAGATATGTAAATGAGTAAATACTATTGTAGTTGTTCTCCTGGCTGAACTTCTTTCTGGCGATTCTTCACTGGCCTGGCCAAGAAATGAGAGCATAAGTGATAGTGATGAGCTAAGTCTTCAGCACCTAGTAGGTACTCAGCAGCTAATGGTGTCTCTTCCCCCAACTTCTCTGCCTTTGCTGCCATTCTGGCTCCTTCTAGATCAAAGATCATGCACTCAACTTTCCTTTTGAGAAGTTAGATCCTATGGGCTGCATCCTTTCTCCCACTTCCATTTTACAGATGGGAAACCTGAGGCCCAGCAAAAAGAAATCACAGAGCAAAGTACCGTTGGAGGCATGGAGGAACAACCTCATTTCCTTCTTGTCCAGCTCTGCATTAGATGCAAGAGAAGGTAATTTTGCCAGACCTCCGGAGCCTTCTTGAATCTCAGATGTCGGAGTCTGGAAGCTGGCTGTTTCAGCTGCGGGTGCGGTGCCATGCCCTGTTTCTGTGCCAACCACAGATGCCACATGAATTGGCAGGAACTCTGGGCCCCTAAAACTCACCTAAGCAGGGATAGGTGTGTTTTCAAAGTCTTCCCATGACAGAAACCAGCAAATGAATCCCTGTGATTCAAGAAGTCTCCAGAGGTCTGGCAAAATTACCATCATTACTCCCAAGTGTGCATGTTTTGTTGTAATGAATATTTCACGGGCATTTCCTTTTCAGGTCCAGAGCAAGTTCAAGTCAGTGGAAGGACTTCCTTCAACTACAGGGTCTTAGCGTTTCTGAGCTGAAGGGACCTCAGAACGCAGGAATCTCAACTCCTTGGGATGCATTCTTTGCTCATCGTAGGGGTAGGAGTAGGAGTCCTCCTTCTGCACCAAGGCGGGGAGCTGAGTCTAGAGAAGAAAAAGACTTATTTAGCTAAGGTCCTGCAGTAAGTTAATGATGTAAGCCCAGTCAGGCTTGCAGCAACCGAAGTTCATCTGAGGGTAGGGACCTGGGGAGAACAGAACAATGCGGCCTGGGTTCCCTTCATGATTATGCTTAGAAGTCCTCTGAAACAGCACAACTAGTTTGCCCAGGCAGGCAGGAGCCTGGTTAGATCACTCCATGGTTGCCTCTGAAAAATCCCCAGGGATTTCCCCTGCCAGCCTCCAAAGCCCAGGCCCAGTGAGGGTTGTTCTTGCTCTGCCTGTAGCCCTGCTCTCTTGCCATGCCCAGAATCTGACCATGGCCTCGGATCTGATCTGGGGTGCAGCAGATGGCACAGAGAGAGGAGTGGAGCTCAGCTGGTGCGTGGGCCATGCTGAGGGAGAGGAAATGGCCTTGTGGGGGCAGCCTGCTCCAGGCAGAGTACTGGACCCAGGGATGGGGCTGGAGAGCTCATGGCAAAGGCAGGAGCTCTTGACCTTGGCCCCGGAGGGCTCAAGGGACTCAGTTCCACACCTACCTCTATGATGAGTGATGAACACATTCCACCCATGCTCACTTGAATGTCCATGGGGTAAATGCAGCCACTTGAAACTTCTTCTTTTTCAAGCAAAGCATAAAAATGAATCTTTAAGGAAAGGGAAGCTATTAGAAAGTAACGTAAAAGAGTAGCTTAAAAGTCAAAGTGATAGAAGATGGACTCCTGGGGAATTGTCATAATCAATATGGAAGCAGGGTGTGGTGCTGAGCCAAGTCCTCTCATTTCCCACAATGAATGACTTTTTTTTTCTCCTTTTAGTGATACTGACCAATCTCTGGTGCAGAAGCTGTGCCAGGCTCCTGCCCTTACATCACGAGATTGGTGGCCTCTTGTTTCCACAATGGCCCAGTGTGTGGGATTTGGAGGCACCACACAGGGCTGTCAGAGGTCGGGTTAGTCCTATCAGGTTTTGCAGTCTCATCCGTGTCATTCCCAGATCACTGTCCTGTTGCTTTCGGCCCATTTCCTGTAGACAAGGAAAACCTCTTCTGGCTGACTCGATTTTCTGGTCGGCTCTTGGTTTCTTGAGCTTCTTGGAGATGGTGGAAGGCAAAGAGCCCCAGAGCCAGTCTGCCTAGGTCCCCAGCCTGGCTCTGCTTCTTATGAATGTGAGACCTTGGGCAGGTCATTTAACAGTTCTGTGCCTCAGTTTCCCAATCAGTAAAATGGGAATGATGACAGTATTACCTACTCTGTAGAGTTATAGGGAAGAAGACATAAGTTAACTTGCACAAAGGACTTAGAATAGTGACTGCCTCCTAGGGACGTGTTCACTGGGGGAAGATAGTATAAATCTCACATCCTGAATCCAAGGCCTGGCTGAATTCCGTTTATGGTAGCTGCCCTCCAGTCTTAGTCTGTCACTGCGGATTCCCTGGAGCATGCTCAGGGCTCTGCCCCTCTGCTCTCACCTTGGAGAGACAAGGGACTGCTTCGGGCTTGCTGATAAATCTGTTTTATTCTCACTTTATAGATAAAGAAATGGAGACAACAGAGAAGGGTAATTTTATAGCAAACAATTTTGGCTAGATGCACTAGATGCTGTTTCTCTGGGAGCTTCCTCTAGCCATCTGATCATGTGACAATAAGGATTATTATTATTATGCATACCTGATTTCATTGAATTTTCACAATCTCTATGAAGTGGGGACTTATTGTCTCCATTTTATGGTGGAGTAAACTGAGGTTCAGAGAAATTAAATAACTTGCCCAGAGTTTAGCAGCCACTAAAGGGCAGAGTGGATTCAAATGCAAAGCTGCCTTCTTGCTCTAGAACATGTTCTTTGCTCTGTACTGTGGTTTCTCCTCACCCAGTCCATGAAGGTTGTTAGGTGTGGCCCTGGGCTTCAGCCCACCACCCTGACTTAGCCTCTACCACTTTTGATGTTACAACCCACTCTCTTGTAAAGGGAATTTGCAAATATCTGGCTAGTGCTCCGTGGGCTTAAACCAGGCACTGGATCCAATCTGCTTTCAGCCTCCGGAGCTGGTTTCCTACACTCAACATGTCCCTTTGCCCTACATGTAGGCTTATTTTCAAGGTCAGTACTTACCTGTAGGTGGAGATGTTTAACTTCAAAAAGCGTCAAACTTCAAGTGTCCTTGAGGGTTAATGGGCCCTAACTCAGGGCTCTGGAGGCTCATAACTGAGATTCTTCTATTACTTTAAGACCAATGTCCTATCTTCTCCAATGATGAGTTGAGAGAAATCTGCTTATGTTCCTCTGCATAATCTGACTTCATTTATTCGGGATGCTCACGTTGGGTTTGGACCCACACCCAAACCATGCTCTTTTGCAGATATCTATTTAGCCACTGCTATGTTGTAGGCTTTGTCTCTTACACTTTTCTCTTATTGGAAGGGTATCTGTTTTCTCCCTCTAGAACTTTCCTCCTCTGGAAGCAGGGTCTTTGAGGTTGCCCCAGGTGCATCATGTGCTTATGCAAACAGGGCCTCGCTACTGAAAGTCTGGGCCCTGAACCAGTAGCACCAGCATCACTTGGGAGCTTGTTAGAAATGTAGAATTTCAGCCCCCACCCCAGACCTGCTGTATCAGAACCTGTATTTTACCGAGATCCCCAGGTGATTTGTCTGCACAGGTCACAACATCTCCATATCACTTTTTCCCTGTTTCAGACCTCACATGGTCACATACTCTTGGCCCCACACCTCTGGCTCATCAGGGAAGCAGGAACATAACTCAAATAGGACCTGAGCTTCCTCTTTTGGCCTGGTCCTACAAGGGCTGCCGTTCTTGAGCTCTGCCATTGGGGAGCTCATTAATTAATAACTAGAGCACAAGGTGAGAAGGTGATATCACAGAAATATATACCGAGCGAATGTTTGTGGGAACACAAACTCTAAGCAGTTGCTGTTGCTATATGAGGAAAGAAGACTGGGGACCAGGAAAGCTATTGGAGTAGGTGAAGGGGTATGGCCTCATTGGGTCCTGAAGGATGCGATAGTTTTCCAGGTGGGTGGTGGGCAGGAGAAGGGAATTCCTGATAGCAAAGATAGTTTGCAGAGTAGCAAACAGACGTGCAAGTACTTGCTTGATTTGGAAACAATAGGAAGCAATAGACAGGTGTGGCCAGAACATAGAGTGTGAAGTGGTTTGGGTCAGGGGTTGGAAGACAGGGAGAGGGGGTTGGGAAAAGACATTTGTTGGGAAGTGGTGTGAACACCCACGGGAATCTCTTGGGGGTCTAAAAGTTCTCACGTGTGCCAAGGTGGAAAAAGCTCAGGAACCACTGAGATACATAGGGGAGCTGATTGTCTTGGCTATTTGAAATGGTCCTCTAAGTAATGAGATAACCGCTCACCGTTCTGTGCTGTGGCCACAGGCTCAGCTGTGTGTGAATTGAGTGGATCAGAAGTCTGTTATGGCCTTGATCACAGACATCTGTCCAATTAGAGAAATAGCAGCCTTGGAAACTGTGATTGATGTCTTGGAGAAGCTTTAAGGTACAGAAAGACACAAGAGAGTATGGGCAGCATTTAAGAAATATAAAAAAGCCCTTAGACCACATTTGCCCAGAACAAATGGAGCAGAAAGTTCTTTCTTGTATCTGAAAGAGCCTGAGCCACTATTTCTCAGACAGTTGCTTGGATTACATGATTCCAACCCATAACTGCTCCAACAGTTACTAATTAGGACTCCCCCCTGCTTTCCTCTTCTTGCCACCATTTTGGGTATATTAGAACTACATTACTGATAATCCAGAAAATTGGGAAAAGAAAAGGGAAACCCACCTATAATCCCATCATCTATGTAAGCATTTTGAGTCATTTTCTTTATTTAAAAGTAACTATGTTAAATATGCAGTTTTTGCCCCGCCCCGGGCAGAGACTGACAAGCTCTTCATCAAACAAGCCAGGTTCCTTGTCTTCACGTGCAAGCAAACTACGTCTCCCAGCCTCCTTTGCAAGTGGGTGTGGCCACATGACAGGTCCCTGGCCAGCCAACCTCCACGTGTTCCTCCAGACTCCTTTCCCATTCTGCTTGGGGCTGTGTCATGTGCAAGAAATAAACTCTGCCTATATTAAAACACCGACTGACATCATAGAGTTCATTTGTTACAGTGATTGGCCTACCTTCA
Organism: Eumetopias jubatus; assembly: GCF_037043125.1. Taxonomy (NCBI): domain Eukaryota; kingdom Metazoa; phylum Chordata; class Mammalia; order Carnivora; family Otariidae; genus Eumetopias; species Eumetopias jubatus. The sequence continues at coordinate 127,409,608 of NW_028274813.1, forward strand.
CCAATACAGAGCCTGAAATTGTAATTTTCCCTTTTTTCCCTCAGAAGTTTATGGGAACACATTGTAAAAAATCAAGAAGAGTGTTTCTTGACAACATGAAGATTAAAAAGTTGCCCCCTGGGCCGACCGTTGGGTTGCCTGTTTTCTAGGCCCTCCTTCAGTGCAGAGAAGGGTACAGGGTTAAACATCAGTCTTTCCTCTGGTGACTATTATAGGAGCGTATACACTCTGAAAAGTCTAAAGTTCAATATTTTCCCTTTCCCTCCATCGTTGTTTCTGACTTGTGCAAAATGATGGGGCTATCTTGTAGAATCCATTTTTTAAAAAGATTTTATTTTTTATAGAGCAGTTTTAGGTTCACAGCAGAGGGGAGTGGAATTTCAGAGGACTTCCATATGGGCCTGCCCCCAATGTTAGCAGCCTCCCCCACCAGAGTGGTGCCCGAGTTACAACTAGTGAACCTACATTCACACATCATAATCCCCTGCAGTCCATAGTGTACCTTAATATTCACTCTTGGTGTGGTACATTCCATGTCCCATATAATTTTTTTTAAGGATTTTATTTATTTATTTGAGAGAGAGAGAGAGAGTGAGCATGAGTAGGGGCAGGGGCAGAAGGAGAAGCAGACTCCCAGCTGAGCAGGGAGCCCCATGGGGTTGGATCCTAGGACTCTGAGATCATTACATGAGCCGAAGTCAGACCCTTAACTGACTGAGCCACCCAGGGGCCCCATATGTCCCATATAATTTTTAAGCCAAAAGGCCTGCTCTGATACTTAAAGATTGTGTAACTTTGGGCAAGGTGTTTAACTTCAGACTCTCAGTTTCTTTATCTGTGAAATGGTCATAGTGCAATCCACTTCGTGCGGTTATTAAGGAGCATTTATCAAGGAGATAATGGTTGTTCTGTGGTGCTTAGCAGGATACACAGGTGCTTAGCACTCAGTAGTGCTCCCCACTAGACTGGAAACTCCCTGAGAGCTGGGACCATGTCATCTTGTCTACCACCACAGCTCTGGTGTTTAACGTTTTCCCTGGCACACAGGAGGGGCTCAAACTTACTTATCAAACTTGGAGCACCTTAAAGAAACCTGCGTATTTCAGAGGGGAAGTGCTGTGACCCTGGATTACAGAACCAAGAAAGGTGTGAGGGGAAATGTGGGGAAGGTGTAACACCTTGACCTTGCGGTGCTGGAGGGTTAATCTATCAGCTTACCAAAAGGGTTAGAGAACAAGAATTTGCAAGAGAAGATGGGGGTGCCTCCCACTTCTGGTGTGTGTGCTTAGGATTGCTCTATATTTGGATGATGACTCTCTCATTTGAGGGTTAATCCTCTTTGTTTGAGTCATCCAGCCCGGGGATTAACTGCTTTAAACTCCAAGCCTCACTGGCCCTGACAATGTGAGCTTTATGTTGCCAAGAACCAGGGCTTGCAGGGGTCAATTTCTGTGGATGCAGCACACACGGCTCCTTTGTGCTTATTTAATTCCAGCCCCTTAATGCTATGGAGGGAGAGACTGAGGCCCTGACAGGGGAAGTAACTTGTTATTTCCTGTAGCGGATCTGTGATCAGAATCCCTGTTTCCAGCTTGGAGATCGCTTCTCTGCTCTGTGCTCGTCTCCAGTGAAGAGTTCAGGAAAAGGAGCTTAGCTGAAAGAGTCAAACAGTGGATCAGTGGGAGAACCCCAGTGTTGATGTAAATTCTGTATTGTTCTAGAGAAGTCTCCAGTCTGTCTATGAAAAGTCCAGCCTGCTTCCTTGCTCACAGGTGGGCTACTTAGAAACCTCTGTGGGGCTGAGTCCCCCAACCCTTTTCTGGCTTTGTGTGTTCTGCTCAAGATTCCCATTCTGGAATGAAGGACATCTGCCTGGCCCACATCCGAGGGGACCCTTGCTCTAAGTCGAACATGGAATGTGAGGGAAGGGGAGTTCTCAGAGGAAAACTGAGGACTGTCATAGGAGGACCCTTGGTTGTTGGACAGGCAGTCCTCTGACCGTCACACACCCTAGGCTGGCTTCTCTTGCTGACATAAGGATTCCTAAGTATTAGCTTTGTTGGTGAGTATCAAAGACTTTGAAAGTCTGGCTGTATTTCCATCTTTCCTTCCTTTTCAAAGGGCTTCCAGTTTTCATAACCATGTCCCTCATTAAATCCTTTTTTTACATTGATTTATTCAGCGTTCATTTCTTGACTGCCCGCTGAGCTAGGCACTGGGGTTAGTGGTAGGCAAGGAAGACCCGAGCCTTGCCCTCTGAACTGCTAGCTTGTCTATAATTGGAAGACGTGTAGGCACCCTTGCTGCGCATCAGGGGTATGAAGTTTGATTAGAGAAAGTGCATTGTTGAGTCCTATCGATGAAGAGCTGTTCTACCAAAGAATGTGACTCTGCCTTCTTTCTGTGCATAGGGAATCTTGGAAGGTGATGAGTAGAAAATCCATCTTGGGACCAAACTGCCTGCTGCCTGAGGCTGGAAGAGAGTGGGTGGCCTGGGTTTGTGCTGCTTCTGTTTGCAGGGTGAATGCTAAGCAGCACCCCAGGGCTGCTCTGTTGTTGGGTGGTGGTGTTTGAACACCGGACAGCAAATCGCTTTGCTATTTTCAGGTTATTTGTATAAGCCCAGCAGCTGGCTGCTGTGTAATAATTTTCAAAAGCAAAAGCCTGAAGATATTTGCTTAGAGAGAGAACAAAAATAGGCAGAGAAGGAGGTGTGTTCCACAGTCCCGTGCAGAACGTGGGATTGCTGTGCCTCACAAAGGCGGGATTGTTCCTTGGTTAGAATTCCCCGTGGGACTTCCCCTCCTCAAAGTTCAGGAAAGGGTCATGCATTCTGGAAGGGAAGCCTGTCTCATTCTCTTTGCACGCACTGACAGAGCTAGAAAAACTGCCTTGGCCCCGGGGATCTGGTCGGACTTGTGCTGATAGGTGATAGGGAGCTCACAAGCAGCCATTCTGGCTTTGAGCCCAAGGTCAGCAACCAGGGTACAGACTCGGAAATGCACAGAGCTACACTTTTCTCTTTCTGTTTTATGTCCCATGGTGGCTAGGCTCTGGAGTCAGATTACTGTGTTTGAAGCTCATCTTCTTTGCTTACGAAATGTGCTTTCCTGCTCTATTGCCTCCCTTTCCTTACCTGTAAAACAAGGGCAATATTAATAGTGCTCTATCTTACACAGTTGTTAAGAGAAATAAGTTAAATGAGATAATACAGTGTTCAGCATAATGTTGGGTGTAGAGCAAGTGGTATTAGTCAGCTGTTACTGCATAACGATAATGCTGCATAACAGACAGCCCCAGGTAGCTCAGTGATTCACACAACAAACATTATTTACCTCACTCATGAGTTAGCTTGTCAACTGGGGTGGCTTGCCTTTATGCTGCAGGTCAGGTTCAATCCAGCTATCAGGATGCTACTAGCATCTACTAGGGACATGTTCTTCTTGTGGCAATGATAAAAGAACATGAGGGAAGCCAAACTGTACAAGCACATTTAAAGCCTCTGTGCACATCATGTTTGCTAACATTTCATTGCCCAGAGCAAATCACATGGACAAAAGCCCAGCATCAGTGAGGTGGGAAATATATTCCTCCTTCCGCAGTGGAAGATACTGTAGTGTTACATGGCTAAGAATGTGGGTTATGATTACACGGGGGAGAAGAATTGGCAATAATGATTTGATGTACCAGAGTAAGTTATCTTTGTAACAGGATGTTGAGTGGGACTTTTCTATCATCCCTGAATGGTCACTCAGAGTGCAAGTCTGAAAATAAGAAGGCTTAGGCACTCTGTTTTTTAAACTGAGCCATGGGACCACCTGGCTGGCTCAGTTGTTGGAACATGAGACTCTTGATCTTGGGGTTGTGAGTTTGAGCCCCATGTTGGGTGTAGAGATTAAATAAATAAATAAATCTTTAAAAAAATAAAGTTGGCCACAGATAACTGGGGTCCCTCATGACTTTCTGGGAGGTATCAAAACTGGCCCTGGAGCCATCAACCCTAAGCCCGGGGTCTATGTAAGTATAGAGATGGAAGAGGAAGGTAGAATCTTCAGAATCTTGGCCTATAGGAAGTTCTTGCTTGAAAGTGAAAGACTTTTAGGGGTCCCTGGGTGACGAAGTCGGTTAAGTGTCTGACTCTTGGGTTCGGCTCAGGTCGTGATCTCAGGGTCATGGGATTGAGCACTGCATCAGGCTCTGTGCTCAGTGTGGAGTCTGTTTGGGGCTCTCTCCCTCTCCCTTTCCCTCTGCCCCTCCCACTCATGCACTCTCTTTCTCTCCCTAAGATAAATAAGTCTTAAAAAAAAAAAAGAAAGTGAAAGACTTTTCACTCTCCACAAAATCAAGTGAAGGGAGTTTGAAAGACTCCCTTGTGGATATAAGATTTTGCCAGGAGGGTAGACAGGTACTCTGCAACCTGGCTGAGTGTGTGCTAACCTACGAGCCAGCCACATTCCAACCCCTGGGAATGTTAACAGACTGGAGCAGGCTGTGCAGAAGACTTCCTTTGAGGGCTTGATGTGTCAGCTGGTGCCTAGTTCTAGTCTGGAAATTTTGACAAGCAGTAGGCTTCATGGAGTAGCCCATTCTAGAAGGGAAAGATGGATGGTAGCATAGTGCCAAGGAAGAAAAAACATTTTTCCAGTACTTTCATTAAGGGCTCAGGAAGGTGCTGAAGTCTCCACGGGAGGGAGCATAAAGCTCAGGGGAGGAGCAGAAGCCCCAGAGCTGTCCAAGTAGTAGCCGAATCATGATGCTGAATCCTGCACCAGTGGCAAATCTACCTGAAGAAGTGGCCAGATGCAAGGACAACAGGCGGCTTTGAGGTGGGACCTGGCTGCCCCTCTCTGGGAGGCTTCTCAGTGCTGGTGGGGACTGAGGTGAGGCTGAACAATTTGCCCCCAAAAAACTGCACACACAGGAGCCATTGGCATCAGAGGGGCCAGTGCAAACCAGAGTAATGCCAGGGAGGGGCATCTCCCTACCATCATCATCATCATCATTATCATCACCATCACCTTTGCTGCTGCTTTTATGCTTCACTCCCATTCTAGTTTGAATGAACAAAATTAGTTTACTTCCTTTCTCCACTTCTGGCTTCTCTTTATAGCTCCTTCAGCTCAGTTTGGAGTCTTACAAATTTTATGCACTGGCTAATGAGCTCTCTCTGCATGGAGGCAGGGTCTGGGGGGTGTGGGCACACTGGCTGATCCGCTTGGGGTTCCTGGCTTTTACTTCTAATCTCTAGCTTCTCTTTGGCTGACAGCAGATGGAATTCTCTGCAGGAGGCTCTGCCAAGTTGCTCCACTTTTGAGAATAAGGGAGGGTCCAAAATACATAAACAAAATCCTGGTAGAAAACCTATCTTTGCAAGGAGCAAAGGGTTGGCATTTTTGGGGGAACACGCTTTTCCCAACGGTAAGAGCTATCTTTTTAAAGATAAATCTTTTCCTCATTTGATCATCCTTTAGCATTCAGGGAGAGATTAGTGGCTAACGGGGATGAGGAAAGGTAATCTGTGTTGAAGGTTCTCTGTCATTTGAGGTGCAAGTACAAAGCTATGGCTAGCAATTCATTTGTTCTCATGCTTAGGTTTGGGCTGCCTGATGACCTGCCTGAATTAAGCAAGTGACAAATCCTACTTCTGGGTCTGGTTTTTGTAAACTAATGTAATATATGAAGTGTGACTTGTTTCAAGCCTGTGTTTGCAAGGAAATTTGAGAGTATCCGAATCTATTGGTGAAATTAGTGACTATTCAGCTTTGCCGTCCAATAAGTATATTATTTCCTTACACTTACTATTCTTTTTTTTCTGATCAGAGAACTGGTACTTGCTATTGAATAAGATTTGGAAAATAATAAGACTTAGACACTGTAAGGCTCTTTATTTGTGCTTCTAGTCGGCTAGCCGCAAAGTTTGTTCTAATTTACCCTACAACGGGCAATGTATGAGGACGCCCCCCATGCATCCTTGCTTGAAGTATTATATTTAAGAGAAAAAAATCAAACATTGTCAATTTGTTAATTGAGAAAATATCTTATTTTGCTTTTCATTTATTTGATTGCTAATGTGATTCAGCACTTTTACTAACTGACTAATTGTATTTCCTCTTCTAAGCACTGTCTTTCCATGCCCTATGCCATTTCAGATTGAGTGTTGGTGTTTTCTGTATTTGTCAGTAAGAGCTCTGTGTATATTAAATCAGTGACTTATAATTACTGTAAATGTTTCCCCAGTCTATTTGCCTTTAACTTTGTATATATGTCGTCTTTTTGCCATGTAGAAATCTAGTTTTATATGCTCATATTACCAGTATTTTCAGTTAAGATCTCTTTCATTTTATGCTTAGGAAGTCCTTTTTTACCCTGAAATCAGGAAAGTATTCATCTGTAAATTTTAACTATTTTTATTATTTTGATTTTCTATGTGATGTAGTATCAATCGTTTGGACTTTATTATGACTTACGGTGTGAGGTAGGGATCTATCTTTATTTTAGTCCACTTACCTGTTGTTAATCAGTTCTTTCATACATACTTAGTGAATACTCCTTTCCCCGGTGACTTGAAAAGCCACCTTATATTTTGTTCCACTTGATCTCTCTGCTTCTGGTGCCCAAACTAATGTAATTATTTTAGCTTTATGTTATGTTTTAATACCTAGCAGTACAAGTCCCTCTTCATTCTTTTAAAATGTTTCTTGGCTATTTTCACCCATTTATTCTTCCAGATGAATTGCTGAATCATGTTGCCAAGTTAAAAAACAATCCTGTTGGAATTTGGATGAAAATCCAATTTAATTTCATTACAAATTACATTTATATTTATGTAGTTACATTACAAACTAATTTGGTGAGAATTGGAGGTCCAGACATGGCAAGATTATTTACACTATGTTTATTTTCAGTCTCCTTATAAAGCTTTTCATTTTAAAACCATGATAATAAAGTAATAGAAACTAACCCTTTTGAGAATCTAATATGTGTGAGGTTTTGGGTTCTTTAAATTCAATAACTCATTTAATCCTCCCAACTCACGCAAGATGATTCAGAGGGCAAACAGTAGAGCCATGGCACCTGCTCAGAGCTTTCTGATCCTGAAACCTGAGCTGTTAACCTCTACAATAGAATCTTTTACTTAAGATTTCTGCAAATTGAAGTGGCAGAGAACTAGTCTATGAACAAACTAATTTTTGTTTTGTCACCTTAGGCAAGTTTTCATCTAGTGCTATGGTTTTCAATCCTGACTGTACATCAGAATCAGCTGAGGAGTTTATTAAAAAAAAAAATCAATTTCCTAACTGTTCTAACTGCCCTGAGACAGTTAGGAAAGCCCAAAACTGTAGGAATGGGGCTGGGAACTCGACTTTTTAAAGTAAAGTGACCCCGATGTGCAGCCAAAGGTTGTTACCCGGTGATAAAGTACGTCTTCAATTATTGTTTTGGGTTCTACCATTTTTATTTTCCTGCTGGTGTCACCCATAAGTATTGGTTAGAGTTTTGTTTCTTTGTCTTTCATGCCTATTATATTATCTCATAATTTGTACCTTTTTATATGTTTTCTTTTCCTTCTGAAGATGCACCCTAAGATCATGACCCGAGCTGAAACTAAGAGTCAGACACTTAACTGACTGCACCACCCAGGCGCCCTAATATCAATAATACTTTTAATACAATCTTGCCCGTTGACTCCAGGAGTCTTACTACAAAGACTGTATTCCCAATATGTGCTAAACAGTCCCCGTTTGGTAAAATTCCACTACGTCAAGTCTTATGAACCTATTATCTCATTGACATATGTCCCATTAGGCCAGGGATGCTGTGGATGCAAGTAAGATGTGCGTAGAGCCTGATTCAGAGTGGGTGTTTATCATCGGTGCCCACCCTCTCCTCTATCAAGACTTAGGTGGTGATGCTCACAAATGGGGTCCCCGGACATTCTCTCTGGGGACTCAGGAAAGCTGGCATGCCTGGGGCTGTTTTTTCTGTCTGAATCATCTTTAATCACTAAGCTTTCTCCTGCTGGGCTGACTCTGCCCCATCCTTATGCATCATGAGCCATTTGGACACCAGTTCCTGGCTTGTTCTCTGCCAGTACACTTGCTGCAGAGCAGGCACTCCCCAGTTCTGGCTCCTTCTCTAGCCTTTCTGCTGCTTCTAGCTGCTTGTTTTCTCTTTCCGTGATTTAACAAAACTCGATGTCCCAGTTAAGATATTTTACATCTGGGGCTTGTCTTCCCCAACCTTTCATCTGTTTTCAGTCCTACACTTTCCAAGACACCATTTAAATAAGAGCTTGAGGACGAGACAGTGTGGGTGGGCCATAAAACCATAGAGCCTGCATTTGCTTCTCGAGGAATAACCTCAAAAGTCAAGATCCATGCAGGGAACACTCATGGGCCCCTGTGTCTGCTGTGTTATTTGTGGGACAGAAATGGTGGTGGAAGGGATTTGCATTTGTTGAATGCCAGCTATTTGCCCACTATCGTCTGAAGAGTAGACCTCATTTACTCTGTGCAACAGATTCCTGCAAGGTAGGAAGTCTTCTTGCCACTTTACAGGGAAGCTAAGTTACACACCCCACGTCCCGTGGTTGGTGTGTGATAGAGCTGTGATCCAGGCCTTTGGACTCCTTGTGCAGTGCTCTTTTCTCTCTACTGGGCCTGTCTTCATGAAGGTCTCCAGAGACGAGCAGGGAGAGGTGATTTGGGAACAGACTGGATGTGTAGATAAGCTATCAGCGGGGGGGACAAACCCGAGCTCTGAGCACACTTGGTCTGTGTCCCCTGCATGTCTATAAGTTCCCCCTCCCCCTTTACCTGGAAATCACCTGGGACTGCGTGGAGGACTGTGGCCGTGAGATGTGCCCTGAAGAGGTGTATAGGGAAAGAGGAGGTGCCTTGTGTTGCCCCGAATGTCTCTCTACTGTGAGAGACGTTTAGCTCTGGCAGTTTCAGAGAGGATGCTTAATATCCTTTAGGAAACGATTCGTCCATGGAACCTTGTGCCCCTCATTCTGGGCACATCATCTTGGGGTAACGCCAAGGTGAGCAAACTGTTTTGTTTCACTGGCACTGGTTTGCTTTTCTTTTCTCACCACATTCATTAAATTATCAAAATGTTATTAAGATTTAAATGAAATCTCCCTGCCTCATCTCTCCATCTGTTCTCCCTATTTATTCCCTCAGGGACGTCATGAATCTGTCATGTGTGATTTTACAGCTTCTCGTATCCGCAGCGCCTGTGGTGTATCCTCCGCAGGCTACGAGGCATGACTCTCTAAGCAGGACTCTGAGGTGGGGGGGCGCTGGGAAGCTAACGGCACCTCCTTCCTCAGGGACTGAGAACCGTCTCATGGGTGCCAAGCCTGGCAGCCGGGTGCAGGTGGGAGCACATGTGCTCTTCCTGTGTGAAACAGAGCTTTTCAGGCCCGCAGAGAGATCAGGGTCTTCTGTGAAGTCATCCCCCAACTTTCTGCTGTCCAGAGATGCGGAAGTGTTGGTTCTCGAGAGGGGAGCAGGTTGGTGGGCTCGGGGCTGCCCTGACCAAGGACCACAGACTGGGCGGCTTGAGCAGCAGACATTCACTTTCTCACATGGCTCTGGAGGCTGGAGACCCGACCCCAAGGTACCAGCAGGTTGGTGTCCTCTGAAACTTCTCTCCTTGGCTTGTAGATGCCGCCCCGATGACGCCTCTTTACACGGGCGTCCCTCTGCAGGGGCACATGGCTGGGGGCTCTGTGTGTGTCCTCATCTCTTCTTCTTATGAGAACACCAGTCAGACTGGGTCAGAGGCCACCCTTGGGGCCTCATGGTAACTCAACACCTCTTTAAAGGCCTTATCTTATCTTTTTTTTAAAGATTTTATTTATTTATTTGAGAGAGAGAGGGAGAGAGAGCATGAGCAGGGGGAGCTATGGGAGCTGCAGAAGGAGAGGGAGGAGCAGGCTCCCCGCTGAGCAGGGAGCCTGTTGTGGGACTCGATCCCATGACCCTGAGATCATGACCTGAGCCAAAGGCAGATGCTTACTTGACTTTGAGCCACCCAGGCATCTCTAAGGCCCTATCTTGACACAGAGTCACATTCTGAGGTGCTGGGGGTTGGGACTTCAGCATATGCATTCGGAGGGGACAGTTGAGCCCCTTGCAGAGAGTGAATGAGTACGGATGTAAACACCTGAGTTCCTGCTCTATGCCAGGCACTGGACTCACAGCTTCCCCTCCTTTTCCTCATTTATTGAAAAGGGTTCTGCAGCTCACCTGACAGTGATCCCAGTTGGCCTTGTATAATCACCACTGTGCCGTCAGTACGAGCGATGAGGGTCCCCTCGAGAACTCGGAAATTTAGCACCCGGGCGTGAAGAGCAGAGTGGGAAAATGAAGTCCCCTTGAGAAAAGGGCCCCCAGCGCCACTGTACTTGACACAGCTGGATTGAATATAGTAATAATGATAATAACATATACTTGTTGAGTGCTTCCAGTATTCTAAGTGCTTTAAATGTATTACCGATTTAATTGTCATAGTACTAAAGAAAACACACACTTTTAAGAGGTGTTGGTAAGCCAAGTATGTGGAGAAAGAGGAGTTTCTCAGAAGGTGGTGTGGACAGGTGCCTTCCAATTACTGCCCAAAATAGAGGGCACTGCAGCCGAGAGACTCCGGTGGGAGAGTTCCCATGGCAAGGCTGCTTCTGTTGTGGGCACGAGTGCAACAGGCTCTGAGCTGGAGCTGGGAGCATGGTGACTCATCTGCCTTGCTCGCTCTGGTTCTGTGTTCTTCAGCGTCCTTCCAGATAGCCTTCCTGTGCCGGTCTGCCTATTGGAAGGGGTTATGTTAGTCATGCCAAGCTGAGGAGCCTGGCTTACAGGTAGATCTCTCCTTGCAGATAAATACTGTGGCATCCTGGTTGATATCTCAGTCTGGAATGCTTGGGTAATTCAAAGGGACTCATGTTGTAGGGTCGATGCAACCTGATTTAGAGTGGGAGCCAGATCTCGGGCCGGGATCATTTGTTTTCCATGGCCGATGTAGCAAATGACCGCACACTCAGTGACTTAAAACAACACACATTTATGGTCTTACAGTTCTGGAGATTGGAGGTTGAAATGGGTCTCACTGGGCTAACATGAAGGGGTCGGTGGGGCTGCATTCTTTCAGAGGCTGTAGGGGAGAGTCTGTCCCCTTGCCTTTTCCAGTTTCTTGGGGCCAAGCGCATTCCTGGGCTTGTGGCCTCTTTTTCCATGTTCAAAACCAGCAGCTTAGCATTTTCAAGTTTCTCTCTGACTCTGACACCCCTGCCTTCCTCTGTTAGTTATGAGGATCCTTGGGATCCCACAGTGGGTCCACTCAGATAACCCAGGATCCATCTCAAGATCCTTAACTGAATCTCATCTGCAAGTCCCTTTTGCCACATAGAATAACGTCTGCCCGGGTTCTAGGGATTAGGCCGTGGAGAGCTTTGGAGGGGCGTTACTCGGCCTACCACCATTATCCTTACTGAGGTAATGCATACCCTTTGGGAAAACTCTTGGATGATGGTCAGCTGGTCACCCTAGTTCCCCTGCACACTCTCATTGTTGAAGTTGTCATCCCTTCCTGGTGAGGCACAGAGGAGGGCATTTGTACCCCACGTGAACATCAAGGAAACTGAGGTTCATGCAAGCTGCGTAGTTCTGTGGGATTGGAACCTATTCTGGTGAGCAGCACTATCCTTTTCATTACACCACGCTCCCTTTCCAATCCAGATTTAGCAGATAGGGATGCTGAGATTTATTTCCATGGAGACAAAGAGGCGGAGAACCACGAGAAGGAATACAGTTTCCCAACCAGGTGGTGGGAATGTAGAAGTAAGGCGTACAGGTGTAGATCTTCCTTCGGTGTGCCAGAGATTGTTCTGTTGACTTCAAAAGCCAACATTCCTCAGTGGCTGGTGCCACTCTGCATTTGGCTTTCTCATAAAACTAAATCGACAAATCAGGTTACAATTCACCTCAAAAAGGAAGCATGGAAGTCTCTTATTTCAAATTCATCCATCCATCCATCCATCCATCCATCCATCCATCCATCCATCCCTTCATAAATTCATCTATCCATCCATCCATCCAGTCATAAATTCATTCATTCGTAAATTCATTCATTCATTCATTCATTCATTATTTTATCACCCATAGAGGGCATTTCCTGTGGTGAGTGCTGTGGGGAATACAGAGACGTCTAAGGTATGGCTTTTGTTCTAAAGGAGTTTACAGTTGAATAGTTCAGCCTGGTCATCTGTCTTGTACACCACACAGCACAGGTGTTGGAATTGCAAGACTTGGACCCAAATCCTAGCTCCATCCATCCCTAGTGTGTGATGCTGGGCCAGTTGCTTAACCTCTGTGAGTTTGCCTCATGTTTTCCTTCTATATGATGGGATAATGACTGTAGCTACCTTGGGGGTGGCGGTCCTTTCGAGGACTGAATGAACGTCAAGTGTTCAGCTCTGAGCTGGGCTTGGGCAGATGCTCGTGAGACGATGTCTACCCTTCTTTTCCCTTGGTGCTTAGCTTTACCTTCAGAGAAAAGAGCAAAGTGTGGATGAGCATGGTGGGGAGTGTGAGAGATGGATTTAAGCATTCTGGGATATAATTAATTAATGGGCAGAGGCCAGCCTGGAAAGAGATCCTTTTTGTGGCCATTCTAGAATGAGCTCATTACGCCGTGCCCCCTGTTTGAGGCTCAGGAAGGCATTCTGTTCTCCAAACCCACACTCAAAGCACTGTCCAGCCAGCTTTTCTTGCATCCTCTGGCAGAAAGGCTCAGTAGGGGCTTAGAAAGGGGATTGTCCACACCTGTCCTAATTTGGGGAAAGAAAAGCTCTTTCTATGGAACAAATAGCCTCTTGGATGAGAAAGAAAAATACTCCAGAGGCATAACAGACACAGAATGGGCCCAGGGACAGCCCAGAGGGTGTTGGGGTGCATAGGGAGCTGAGGTGCTGGTGAGGAGGTGGGGTGGGTGGAGAGGAAGGAGGAGCTGTATGTTCTGCTGGGCTCTGGCATGATGCCTTTATGGGTGGAGTTCAAGTTTAAACCGCTGCGTATTGGGGGTGTAGAAATAGTCCCAGGGGTTCACCAGGATTTCCGTGTTAGCTCTGCCAAGCTAAGCAGATTCAGGAGTAGTTCTTTGAGCTTTTCTTTCCTTTTTCTCATTATAAGCCTTACTGTGGCATGTGTTTTGTGGACTCTAAAGAGACTTGGGAAGAGGTTGTGAATAATGACATTTGGGGCTCTGCACAGAAAAACATCCCCCAGGCATTTGTGTGGAGGACGGGAAAGGAGTACACCCGTGAGCACTCTTCTCTTTCTCAGGTTCATCCCAAGGGCTCAAACCAAACTTGAGATAGTGCAGGAACTGCAGCTCCACCCTCCGGGGACACATCCTGTGTCCTGCGTGGTGTCTCACAGAGGTTGTCAGTCCCTCCCGGGAGCCGTGTTCACCCCACCCACGGCCAGCCAGCCTCAGAGGCTGTTCTCCGAGAAAGTGGGATGGGAGAGCAGGAGGAGGTGTCAGAATGCAAAAGTTGTTCTGCTCTTTCCTTGAAAATGAACTTCACAGCTTATAAGCAATGATCTTTCTGCATGTATCAGAACAAGTGAGTGGACCAGATAGCGACTCAGGGTCCGGAAGCCCCCAACCCCACACCACCTGGTTGAATATGAGATCCCTGTGTCGTCATGTGCAAGTCTGTAGACGGGGGTTAAATCATCACAGTGGCAGTGGGCCACGTCACAAATATCAAACATGTCCTGGGTTAGATACAGAACACGTATAGAAATGAGTCTGTTGTGGGGGGCTGCCCTCAAAGTAATTAGAGTGTCCTTGGCAAAATGAATATGCAACTGACCATCACATCAAGTAGAATAAAATGAAGGCTGCAGCAAAGGGATAAGCAAAGTGCTGGGTGTGCTAAAGAAGAAGTCAGTGGCCCGGGGTTGAATCTGGGGAGGCACTGTGGCATCGTGGCTGAGCCAAGCAAGAAGGCAAAGCCAGCAAAGGTGTCATATGTTTGGGAAAAGCCCAGAGCTGGAACGTGGTCTGGGTGCACAGATGTGTCTACAAAGGTGGCTGGAACCCAAATGGAAAGGTGCGTCTAGCATGATGAGCCTTGTGTGGGGACTCACACAAGGACTGTGCCAGGAATTTGCTAGGCAGTAGGGAGCCCTGCCTTCTTTGGAGGGCATTTTTTTTTCCCTAGTCCGATCCGGTCTGTGGTTGGAGGCAGTATGACTTTGTGGGTTTTGGTCTCTTCCCTGGTTAGACTCTGAGCCCTGCTGCTTACTAACTGTGTGCCCACCAATATGATTTTCCTCAGCCTCTGCTACATCTTCTGCCAAATGGAGGCAGGAATAGTACCCACGGAGGGGGCTTGAGAAAGTTCAGTGTGCCAAACTGTTAGAGCACGTTGCTCAGTGACCGGTACTTGGCATGGCTCAGCAGGGGGGAAGTGCATGTTAATAGGAGATGACTTTCCACAGTGGGATGTCGATGGCTCGAGGAGGATGGGGGGCTGCCATCCTGGGGCTATGTGGGCAATTGTCTTGCATGCAGGTTGGGGATGTCCCTGCCTACACCGGGACAGTGGTAGAGAAGGGAAAGGAGATACTGAAGATGACTCACGACGTTGAGATTGGATGGCTGGGACTTGGCAGGTGTGGGAAGTGGGGCTGAGGTTCCCAGGTTTTGGCAGCTCAGAGGGAGGGTGGAAGAGTGTCGGATTGCCACTTCAGGTGCTGGGGGACCTCTGCGTGGGCAGGTGCATGAGCTAATTGCAAATTCAGGGATGAGGCCAAGGTCGTGTTATGTGGTGACAGGGTGGAAGTGGCAGCAGTCTTCCAGGGAGACAGAGGCAGAAGAGAGATGTGTGGTGCATAGAACCGTAGGAAATATTTCCTATGTTTAAGCTGGAGGTGGAGGATGAGGAACAGAGAGTGGGAGAGAGAAGCATTCAAGGAGGAAGGAGAGCCATGGGAGAGCAGCGTGCCTGGATCCCAGTGCAAGAGAGGGCTGACCAGGAAGGGGGCACAGGAGGAGGGGGACCTGGAGGAGGTGCCTGCATGGTCATCAGGGCATCCAGGTGAGCCCGGAGGATGTGCTTCTGGAGCATGGGTGAGAACAAGACCAGGAGTGAAGACAGAAGGGTGGGGGGCAGGACACAGGCCAGTGAATCAGGATAGAAATCAAACATAAGCTGGAGAAAGTGCAAATGGAATTTATTGAATAGTGTGAGTGACAGAGAATAGCAGACAAAGTGTCTGGGGGACTCGGAAAGGAGAGAAGAATGACTCTCATTGTTGCTTGGGGTAGGGGCTTATGTTAGCAAAGGGTCTAGGGTACGCTTTGTTCCAGGAATCCAGGGTAGGGTCCAATCAAGCACAAGTGTCAGGTGAACAAGAGGTGTTATTCCGTAAGTTACTAAAAGTTCTGGTGTGGATGCCTGTGTCAGCTGAGGGTTATTCGAAGTTAATGTCCTAGAACATGTTTGGGATCTGGCTCTTCTTAGGTATTATCAGGGGTTTGGGGCCTCAGACAAAACTTTGCGAATGATTAATTTTCTGGCTTTCCCCTTGAGATGGGAACCTCAAGCTTCTTTGGCTTATTCAGAAATGGAGCCTGGCAGAAACACAGCAGACACGGAGCCTTCCTAAAATGGAGCCCCTTCAGCTCCCCTGTCTCAAAAGGAAGGACGACAGGATGCAGATTGGGGTGGTGGGAAAGGGAGCTGAGAGAAATGTTTTCAGATGGTGTGATATTTGAGCATTTTTACAGGGTGAAAAAGGGAGAGTGTGAGGAAGTGGAGCTTAGAGATGCAGAGGGAGGAGGTGGGGGATGGAGCCGAGTCTAGGAACAAATGGGGGAGGCCGGGCTGAGCCCAGGGTGGAGGTGAGCTTTATAAATGGGCAGCGGTGCTGAGGAGGAGGCATGGCGAGGGGGAGAATGGGATGGATGGAGGCAGGAGGCACTGTGAGTGAAGGCGACAGTGTTCACTGACCTGCGGGTACGTTCAGGAAGTAAGAGTGGTGGTTTGGGTTTAGGGAGTGGGGTGGGATTCTTGAGGAAGGTTTGGAACAGCCCCCAAGGGAATAATACAAGGCACTTCCTAGGGGCTCTCCAGGAGCTCAGGTGATTTGAGCATCTGCCTTAGAGGTTGAGCAGATGAGTACATGTATGTGTGTGTGTACATATAGATGTATTGTGTGTGTGTGGCTATATATACGTGTATTTTGTTTGTTTTTTGTTTTGCTCTTGTTGGTTTTCTTTTACACTGTTTGGCAGGATAAACAATGGGAAAAAGAGAATGGGTTTCGGCTGGAAACTGTGCCTGTCTGTGGTGCCCCCTGGAACCAGCAGCATTTCACATACAGTCAGTGGACTGGGACATTAAAGACCACTAGGATCTGTTATGTGCCACAGCCTGAGAGACCTCTCCCATAAACCCCTATTGGCTCAGTTAACACTATAAAAACCCCATGAGGGTGGTGCCAGGGTGGCTAGGTTGGTTGAGCGTTGACACTTGGTTTTGGCTCAGGTCATGATCTCAGGGTCGTGGGATCAAGCCCCGCATTGGGCTCCACGCTCAGCATGGAGTCTGCTTGAGATTCTCTCTCTCTCTCTGCCCCTTTTCCTGCACACACACACACACACACACACACTCTCTCTCTCTCTCAAGTGAATAAATCTTTAAAAAAAAAAAAAAACCCAAACTCCGTGAGGAAGGCTATGCTTTTATTCACATTTTGCAGTTGGAGAAACAGGGCTGGAAAAATTAAGGGACTTGAGTACAGTCATATACAGAGTACGTGGTGAAGGTGGAAACGGACATCTGAGACCACATAAAAAGCAGGCATTTTCTCTGACGTCCTGCGCCTGTGGTGCAGACTTGGTTTTAGAGCTACCTAGACGTGAAGGAGCAGCATTTGTTGTTGGGCCAGATGCACCCGTGAGCACAGGGCTCTGACTGTAGAGGAGAAACCAACCCCATTGACCCAGTGAGAACTACCGCCCTCCCATTGCATGGCTCTCAGGCAATGTGCGTAGGAACTTTTCCTTCCCTTTCTCTCTCTCTCTTTCTCTTTCTTTCTTTCTTTCTTTCTTTCTTTCTTTCTTTCTTTCTTTTCTTTTCTTTTTTGGAGACTGCTCAAATGCACAGGAATTGACAAATTCTAATAATAGTCTATTTTGGGGTGAGTGTTAAATTATTCAGATGCAGGCACAAATAGAACGTCTCTAGCAGCCTCGACTTCCCGCTTGAACCTGCAGATGTCAGTTAGGGGAGCGGGGCGAGGGTCTGCAGATGACACCCCAGGTGGGTAGGCAGGAGGTAGGGCTTGTGTCCACTGTCCAGGAGCCTACAACTCCAAACTCTCCCTGTTTCCAGTCCCAGACTGTGGTGTCCCTGGGCCGGACTGGTGCTGCGGTGACCAGACCCTGGCTGGAGCTTCTTTGGGTGCATGTAGGTGTGACTCCCAGGTATGCCATCCACCAGATGTTGGCACAGCTGCAGCATGCTTTTGTGGCGGCCACAAAATGTGGTTTTGCTTTCCTCTGAGCTCCCAAAGGTCCACATCCATGCATCAGGGCTTTGTGCAGGATCTTTCCAAAAGGGAGGCGGGCTGTGATTTCAGAATATGGGAGTCCTCTCATAACTCTCCACTTTTCTTGCTACCGCTCAGCCTCCTTTCCTCCAGGAACTTCTTTGCATCCTCTGATGAGGGTGTTGCTACACAAGACTATTCAGGGTTGCTCTGATCCCAGCCTTCTTTATGGAAATACCTGGAGGGATGGGCAGTCCAACAGTGTAGCTGTGATGTAGGCTGATTACTTATTATCCAAACCAGGACACTTACCAGAGTGAAAAGGGGATGCTCTTTCATATGGCTCCAGAACACCAGGCACCATCAGGCAACTGTCTGGAGCCATTTGGCAAGATGGCCACTCTGGAAGGAACAGGCTTCAAATGAACCGTATGCTTAACTTCAAGGAACTTCAGTTTTCTCATCTGTTAAACTGAAGCCTACTTCTCATGATCACATGGGAGTAATACAGTTCATACACCAGGCACAATTCCTAGCACATAAGTGTTCAATATATATTAGCACTTTCTTCTTTGTAATTTAAAAAACACAGAGATTCAGGGTACCTGGGTGGCTCAGTTGATTAAGCATCTGATTTTTGGTTTCGGTTCAGGTCATGATCACAGGGTCGTGAGATTGAGCCCAGGGTAGGGCTCTGTGCTCAGCATGGAGTATGTTTCAGATTCTTTCTCTCTCCCTCTCCCTCTGCCCCTCTCTTTGCTTGCACGCACGTGCTCTCTTTCTCTCTTAAATCAATCAATCAATCTATATTAAAAAAGAACACAGACCCAATAAAAAAAAAAAAAGCAGCAGCAACAAAAACCATCCACACCAAGATCATATGTAGGTTTCCGGCCGGTGGGATTGAACTCCACCTGCTTTCAGCCCCTCTCCCACACACTCTTGCTGACCCAGATGGGGTGTTGCTCTTTCCATCAGCCCTTTCCTCTTCTCCCCAGATGTCTCTGGTTTCTATATAGTGGTATTTTTCAACTTGTTTTTTTTTTTTCATTATTAGCCCCCAGGAAGCTTTTTAGACATCCCTCCCAATTGCCAACACTTCCCTCCCCACCATGAAATTTTAATACCACAGATGCACCATGTATCTGTTTATGTATCCTGGCCCTTTGAGGAGCCACCAACCATTGTGATACCTAAGGTCCCCCTCCCCTCGCAGAACCAAGTTTTGCTCCCTCCAAGAAGTGATTTTCACACCCTTGGGACTGAGGTCACCCCCTTTGAGAATTCCTGGCATACAACATGGTCAACGTCTATCTTCTCACTCCACGTTAGATCCTCCTGTGCTGGGGTGTGGTGCTCCTGGGTCAGAGCCCACATGGTGGGGATGGGGGAGAGCCATGAAAACCAGGAAGAAGTAGCTTCTGTTGAGCAAATGCCTCAAGGCACTTTATCACTAACCCTCACAGCAATCCTGCAAGGCAGTTTTTTTTTTTTTTCATGGATGAGAAAGCTGAAGCTCAGAGAGGGAAAGTCACCCATAGCTGAAGTGACAAGTGACAGGGAGTTTAAGACTGTGTCTGTCAGAGAGGAAAATTGAAACCATTAGGCCACACTGCCTCTTCCTGAAGGCCAAGGAGAAGGTGATGGTAGAAGAAACCAGCCTTAGC
Organism: Eumetopias jubatus; assembly: GCF_037043125.1. Lineage (NCBI taxonomy): Eukaryota > Metazoa > Chordata > Mammalia > Carnivora > Otariidae > Eumetopias > Eumetopias jubatus. The sequence continues at coordinate 127,428,845 of NW_028274813.1, forward strand.
TGAGCTTCTACTATGTGTCTGGGGCTCTCTTAGCTGCTTATCTCTGTGAGTGGGTGTTCCAGTTTTAGAGATGAAGAATGGGTTCACAGGGATTAGTTTGTTAAAGCTCACATGGCCAGCATTCATGAAGGCTGGGTTATAGCCTAGGTCTGCTTGCTCCTAGAACCCCTTTCTCTGACCATTATGAGAGAGGAAGTGCTCTGAGCCTCTACCTTGTAGGAGGGTGAGAGAACCCCCATAGTTGCAGCTTCCTCCCACAGCCAGCATTTTATGTGTTTTAACTCCCCTTTCCCAACACGAACACTCAATTTTTGGGGGGCACAGATAGGAAGAGAAATATACACTATCCTGTTTTGAAAACTTTGTAAATATCACTACCATCCACAAACTATGAGGCTCTGAGAATCCCAGATTAAATCACTGGTCTCTGATATGACAGAGTGACCTGTGCTCTTGGGAAATAATATAGCAGGATGGCATTCGGGCAGTCATAGGCGGATGGTGTGGCTTAGGTACAAATGTCAGATCTGGAGGAAGAGAGTGGCCCTACCTGAGCAGGGTGCTGGGAGGTTCGATGCAGGGTGAATGCAGCTGACAACTCCAGAACATAAGGAGTCAGTTTCTTGGGGGGGGGGGGGGTTCCTCTCTAGGGCCCTTTGGAATGTCTTTGGGGGAGAGAACCTTAATCTATATGTGCTGTTTCCAGCCAGTGGAACAGCTGTGAGAGGGCCCAGTCCTCTTGGGTGTTTTGCCCCAGGCAGAGAACCATGCAGTAGAATAAGAGATCATGGAGGCAGCATCCCCAAGCCCCTTACGTCTTTCATTTCATCATTGGCCTGATTTGCTGAGCCCCGACCCGACAGCCAGGCAGGATCCACCCAGGCTTCCATACCCCGGAGCAAGAGCTTGGGCTCCGTTAGGCAGGCTGATTTTTTAGTCATCATGTCTGTCTCTCCAGGAGCAGCAGTGGCTGCCTCCTTCCCCAGGGAAGGCAGGGGCGGAGATAGCCAGGGTTGGCTGGCTCTCCTGCTGTGCTGACAGGCATCTGGAGGCTGGCTCCTGGGGATCCAGAGCTGATGGTGATGAAACACAGGGCAGCAGCTTTGGCTGGAGAAGCAAGATGGATCTGAGGGGGCTGCTCATTCCTGCCCTCCTGGACACAGGCTATTTCACCTGACTAGTGTTACGGCAGATTAAGAAAGAAATATCTGGTCCTAAATGAAAAATTAGATCCTGTGCAGAAGACAGTCTGCAGGCAAATCAAAAGTGCCTGCGTCTAATCTGCAGGGAATGGAAGTCCCAACTCATAAACCAGCTGTTGGGATGACTTGGGGGAAATCAGGCCACTGGCAAGCCTCCATTCTCCAGCTATAAGATGAGAGGGGTGGGTTGGATAACCTCCACGCACCATTTACTTTTTTTTCCTGGTTCTGTACATTTTTTTAAAAAATTTTATTTATTTATTTGACACACAAGGCGCCCGGCTAGCTCAGTCGGTAGAGCATGAGACTCTTATTTATTTGACACACAGAGAAAGAGAAAGAGAGAGAGAGAAAGCACAAGCAGGGGGAGGGGCAGAGGGAGAAGCAGGCTCCCTGCTGAGCAAGGAGCCTGATGTGGGACTTGATTCCAGGACTCTGGGATCATGACCTGAGTGGAAGGCAGGTGCTTAACTGACTGAGCCACTGAAGTGTCCTGGTTCTATACATTTTTAAAATGGTTTTATTAAAAACTTGAATATGCTATTGGGACACCCCTCTAGACTCTAATTATTAGGCACCCCAACTAATGAGTGGTTAAGCCATGCTCATATCAGAATCCAGCAACTAAAGACAGGAGTGGTACCACAGCATTTATTTAAAGCTCTTACTTGTTTTCTAACTTATTATTAGGTTTACTATGGATAAAGAGGCAGCAAATAACTAGTGAGTAGCTATATGCCAGGCATGAGATGGTGAACACATCACATGTGCATTTACCTTGAGACTCAGAAATCTTACTTCTAAGATTTAATTACAAAAGTACAGCATTGGAAATACAAAAAATATATACCCAATGTTATTAATTGTAGCTAAGAACATCAGTTGACCTAAACACATCAAATAGGTTTTATTCTGAGTTCCATAGGTTCATAAGGGTGCTCAGAATAAAACATCTCGTTGGTCACTTTGGAGGATGCTAGGGTACCAGCTTATTATTTTGAAAACTGATAGATAAGGAGAAAGAATCAGATGTCTATTTTGCTTTTCCTTTACAAACTGTATCTCAGGACAAGCAAAGAGTGGATATGGGGGAAGTTTCTCTTTATATAAGCATTCTAGCTAATAATTGAAGAAATAACTTTATAATTAGGATTTTGGAATCCTGAGTTGCGGGGTCTAGGCAATGATCACTGGTGTCTATGAGCATCATGGGAAGAAAGACAGCAAGATTTTATGTGCCCTTGATAGAAGTACGGCAACACTGCCCTTGAAGTACCCTTGACACACTCCCACTCCCCCCAAAGCTAACCTGAATATAAATAAGAATAGCTGTCCAACAGAAGTTTCTGTGATGATGGAAAAATTCTGTCTGCACAGTCCAACATAGTAGCTACTAGCCATATGTGGGTATTGAGAACTTGAAATAAGACTAGTGTGACTGAGGTACTGAATTATTAAAATTTATTGAATTTTAATTAATTTAAATTTACATAGCTATGTGTGGCTAAACACTGCTACATTGGGCAGCCTGGCTCTAGACTTACCCAAGAACTATGGGAGACACAGGGGACAGAAGAACATGTCAAATGACACCATAGGAATGCAAACAGCAGAACACTATAGGAAATTTTATAGGACAAACTATCTGGTCTCATCAACAGATAAGATAAGAGATAGTGGGGGGAATGTATGAATTAATAAAGACAAGTGATATCAACCAATTATAAAGGTATGGGGCTTATCTGAATTATTATTTGAACAAATACTCCAGAAATATTATGAGATGATATTACAAAGGTATTATTGTTTTAGGTGTTATAATGCTATACTGATTATTTTTAAAAGGAGTCCTATTTTTTTAAAGGAGTCCTATTTTTAAAGAGACACTACTGATATATTTATGGATGAAATCATGTGATATTTGGGGCTTAATTTAAAATAATCTGGTATGTGTAAAACTGTGTGGGGTGTAGATGAAACAAGATTGGAATGAGTTGGTAATTGTTGAAGTTGGTTGGTGGGTATATAAGAGTTCATCATATCACTCTCTTTAGGTTGGAAGGTATTTTAAAATTTTCACAATAAAATATAAAAAAACAAAAAGAAGTAAAGGAAACTTCCCAGGATCCTCTCTCCAATGTGAAATAAGACCAGCCATAACAGTAACAAGAGCCTCACCCTTGAGCTGAAATCAGAGCTGGAAGCCAGGGGCAGAGGATGTATGAAGGGTGGTACCCCAAGGGGAAGGCAGGGTCCCCTGAGGGAAAACACCACTATCAACATTGCAATAAGGAGAGTAAGTCTAGGGCCAGGGCCAGCATTGTGGGACAGGAACTGAGACTTCTCCAGCAAGCTGCAACCCCAGCTAAAGGGATCCCGGATCTATAGCATCCTTGGCTCTCAGAAAAAGCAAAAGCAAATTTTCTTTGTAGGACGGCATCCTCCATTTTGGCATGTGGGATTCCCATGGCCTAAGATCAAGCAAATATGAACAAAGACTAGGGTGTATATAGCCCCTGTCATCTAAACCAGGGCACTTTTGAAGATGAGGGGGTGTGACAAAAGAGCTAGCACGTATAAATTACTGCAAAAGACATAAACCCAGATTGTTCTGGAGAAATGGAGGCTTATGGCCCCCTGGCAAACAGGAGGGAGTGGGACAAAGTCTCTTCTGTTCCTGGAGTTTGGTGGCAGTGAGAACTTGCATCTCACCCCAGATCATGTGGAAGTTGAGCTCATGCTCTGGGTCAGTGGTTCTCACTCAGTGTGTGGTCCCAGGACCAGTAGCATTAGCATCACCTGGGAACTTGTTAGAAATGCAAATTCTTGGGCCCTGCCTTAGACCTAATAAATCAGGTGGTGGGGCCCCACCAGCTGTTTTGGAACAACTCCACGTGATTCTGATGCACCAAGTTTGAAAACCACTGGTCTAGGTAAACATCTTAAAACTGATGTCCATCAGCTATTAGGAAACATTCCATGAACGTCACCACGCCAAAGATATTTTTCTTAAAAGTAATAGCATATAGGAAAAAAGTTAACATTTTCTCAACAATAAACATTTTAATGGCACTAGGTAATTCTATAAATAATGTGTAATAAAAGTCACATGGCAATTATCCATTAAGAAGGATTTAAAAATAATAAAAATGCCTTTTAGCATTTTATGCAAATATTTTCTATCCCAAAGGCATGGTGATTATCCCAGAGAAGGACAAAATATCACCTTCTCAAAGGAAGTTTAATTAGATATATGCCTAGTCGTTGAGCGTCTGCCTTCGGCTCAGGTCATGATCCCAGGGTCCTGGGATCGAGCCCCGCATCGGACTCCCTGCTCTGCGGGGAGCCTGCTTCTCCCTCTCCCACTCCCCCTGCTTGTGTTCCCTCTCTCGCTGTCTCTCTCTCTCTGTCAGGTAAATAAAATCTTTAAAAAAAAATTAGATATATGTCTCTCCTGTGTGCCATTTCGTGGATCCTTCCTCCAAGGAGTTCCAGCTTTTGGCTGGAACTATCTTTTTTTTTTTTTTTTTAAGATTTTATTTATTTATTTGACAGAGAGAGAAGGAACACAAGCAGGGGGAGTGGGAGAGGGAGAAGTAGGCTTCCCGCAGAGCGGGAAGCCCGATGCGAGGCTCAGTCCCATGACCCTGAGATCATGACCTGAGCCAAAGGCAGACGCTTAACGACTGAGCCACCCAGGCGCCCCTTGGCTAGAGCTATCTTTAATGAACACTAGCTCATTTAGGTCTGGTTTCACTTAACCTGGGATCTGGACAGCAACTATTCCTATCTCTTCTGTTTGATCTACTCCAACAAAAATTGGAGAATATGGCTGATGTTTAGTTTCTCTTTCCCCACTGGGCTTCCAGAACTAACCAGACTGGGTTTGGGGCATGTACCAGGTATTTTTGCGGCTTAAACCACCCTCTTCTGCTAAGGGCGTGCTTGTGCTTGTCTTGAACAAGGTTTTGGCATGCCTCAGTGGCTGTTTATCACCTCTGTATTAAGCGTAATAGATGGGCCCCTCATTAATTACAGTCTTGCTGGGAGTTAATAAACAGATGGAGAGATAGAAATCTCCCTGCTTTCTTATGGCCACAGGCACCAAACAGAAACCCATAGAGCCTCAGATGAACATATGTAAATGCTACAATTCCCCACACTTCCCCCAACTTCTCTTAAAAATAGAGCAGTTATTGTGATGGAAGCTAGCAGCACTACCAGCACCAGAGGGGTAAGGATTGTACCCAAAGACTGGAATCACAGCATTTCTTAAACCCCACTTCTGGAACTGGCCACATTTTTTGGGGACCTTTCAAAATATACAGTCTCTTTTGCACCCCATCTCAAAAGAATTTCTATTAGCAGGGTCTGCTAATTTGAGACCTGAGAAACTCCGCTTTTGGAAGGTTAGGGGATTCCGACGTACAGCTTGAGTTTGGAACTGCTGATGTGGAGTCAGAGCTGGTCTGGCGAGGGCTGGAAGTTTTCCCAGATCCTTTGCTGGTGTCATCTATGGTCTTTTGCAGAGTAGGGACATGCTCTTCTCCAGGAAGGCTTGATGTTTTCAGGAGCATCTCTGCAGTTTGCTACTCTAACCTAGTCCCAATCTAGTGAAGGGTGAGTCCATCGGGGTGGCCTGGTCAGGAGAACAGACAGGCCCCAGCACAGACAAGCTAACCCTGGCTCTGCTACTCACCACTTGGGGCGAATTAGCACATTTCTGTGAGCCTCACTTTGCTTACCTGAACAACGGTAAGAATATTTACTTGGAGGGCTCTTGTGGGGATTAAATGAGAGAATATAAATAAAATACTTAGCCAACAGCCTGGCACATCGTGGAAACTCAATAAATGGTTGTTTGTTTGTTTGTTTGTTCCCCCTTGAAGGTTCAAGCCTATAGAGCTTCCACAGAGTGTTTTGTTTGTTTGTTTTTCTGGACAGAGCTCACATTTTGGTAACGCTTTTCTGCTAAGGGAGATGATAGAAAGTTTCATTCTGAGAGTGAATGCTGTACCTGGAGGAACATGGGTTTAAAAGACTGACACTTTCTGATGGAAATTGGCAGTAAAGAGCATAGGGTCCCCCCAGTGTCGGTGCCAGGCTCCCGAGCAGCTGGTGGAGTAGCACCGAAGGAGTAGAGATATAAGAGAGCAGGTGGCTTTTTCAGGAATCTTAACTCAGCCCAAGTTTTAGCACGAAGCTCCCTGACTCTTCAGAGTATGGTTGGGTATGGTTGGCTTACACTGTGTATGGTTGGGTATGGTTGGCTTACACTGTGTATGGTTGGGTATGGTTGGCTAACACTGTGTATGGTTGGCTTACACTGTGTATGGTTGGGTTGGGTATGGTTGGCTTACACTGTGTATGGTTGGGTATGGTTGGCTTACACTGTGTATGGTTGGGTATGGTTGGCTTACAGTGTGTATGGTTGGCTTACACTGTGGAAAAGCCCCAAATTTCTTGCGGGTCTTGGGAGCTCTCATGCAGAGGTCAACTTTGACTTCTTTTCTCTGCTGACTTCTGTCCTTTCCTCTGGCTCATGCATCAACTTTCCTTGGTTGCCACAAAAACTCTTTGCACGTGTAGCACGTTTTCCTTAAATTTGGAAACATGGGCGTGAGTTTATATCATAGCAGGGCACCAACTTAAATAGTAAGCCTCCCTGTTATAAGACCCCTCTTCCTTGTTGTCCCCCAGTCTCACTGTTCTGCCAAACCCCTCCTTCTCTTCTCTGTTCAGCTCATCCAGGTCATTTCAAAAGCAGAATAATTTCACTACCTCTTTCGCTACATTTTCTCTTGCAAACCCATGCTCCCAGGGTTTCTGCTGCCCCAACAGGCACTGCAAGCTATTTTCCTGAGCAAAGAGAATAATTCCCTGGAAGGAATTGTGAAGCTGGCTCTGAAAATGATAATTTCTTTCTTATCCCCCATCCAAACCTAAATATTTAAGCGAGAAGATGATGAACAAATATAGGCATGATCCTGTGGGTGGTGGAGGTGGTATTAGTAATGGAAAGAGAGACTGGATCCAAGAGATACTTGGAAATAAGATCGCACAACAAATTGACCATAAGAAGAAAAACAAAAGGAAGGGGAAGGAAGGAACCAATATTTACCGAATGTCAGTATCTATCCCATGTCATCCCCAAACACCCCTAATTTGATTGATTACACACCTAGGTTTGGGGGACTGTTGGAACAGGTTGTCACGAAAGTCTCCTGTATCTTCAGATTCTAAGACTCCTGTCCTTTGTTAAGAGAGGGAGAGTCACTGTCTTCCCTCTCTTAGATTCTTTAAAGCACAATCTTCTGTTCATGTGGGCAGTGACAACTGGTCAAACATTTTTTCTGTTTCTTTTGTGGGGAAGATATGATACTGAGCTGCCTTTAAAATATCTGGGCTGCACATTCTCTTTGTAATGGAAAATGTTGTTTTCTCTGGTGGTACTTGCCAGTGATGCCAGCAGACCACACACACTTCACTTTGAAGACGCTGGATCCTGTTTATACATCTGCAGGAATTAGCTAGAGAGATCAAAATGAGGTTCTTAGTTGGTATCACGTTTATTTTAAAAAACAGAAGGGTAAACACAGGACTGATGTGGTTTGAGCAATGTAGCATGCTTACATACACTTTTCCTTGGCACGCTTGGAGCAGAAAAAGAAAAGGTCTCAGTGGTAAATGTATATTTTCTGGGTCTTGGAGAAGACACTGCTCTATATCTATCCACTTCTTGAGTTGAAACTTTCATGGATTTTTAAAAAGCATTGGCTCATTCTTCCCCAAATAGATGGATGCTAGTAATAAATAATGAAAAAATATTGAATGCTAGGCAAATGACATGCAATTTTCCCTTCCTCTTTGATATAAGCCCTTCTGAATAATTGATGCACACATCTTTTCTGGTGGCAAAGGGCCTTTCCTTAAAGGGAGGTATTACATGGATGAAGCTGAGAGAGACTTTCTGAGTGTGTAGCCAGCTCCAAGGGCTTGGAGGCGTTGGCCATGAAACCTTTCATTTCTCAACGGAGGGTTATCTCTCAGATGAAGACAGTGTAGAGAGGTGATGCCTTCCTCCACTTTCCTCACTTTATTCTGTGATGCTGAGTCTTCTTTGGCAGCTGGCCTGTTCCTCATTTTTCTTTTAAACTAAGAAGGCTCTATAATTAACTGGAGCCTATTTCTGCTGTGTTAATTAATGTGTACATACAGGAGGTTGCTGTTTTCCCTTAAGGTGTGATGAATATAACTGGTTTTCATGGAAGTCACCTCGAGCCTTAGCAGATGTAGCAGTTGCCTTTGGGAAACATTCACATTGGACAGCAAGACACAACCAGTTCTGCTTGATAAAGTCTACTAGGGTCTAGGGTATAAAGGGTGGTCCTCAGACTCCTCTAGGCTCCTCGGTAGGCATTTGAGGATGATGCGCAGAGTGGAAGAAACCTGTCCACTGAAATCAGACAGACCTGAATCCGAGTCTTAACACCATGCCACAGTGACTGTGTGGTCTTTGGTAAGTCACTTAACCAACTGGAGTCCTGTTTGATCATTCTACCGGTGGGGCACCGAACATCACCTTTTTCAGGCAGTTAATTCAGGCAGTATTTGGAAAACTTCTAAGACATGTAACTCAACTCATGAGTCAAAAGCCGGTCATGACTGTTTGTCTTATCACACTGCCGGCTCTTTGGGAACACACTCTGTGTCCCATTGGATTTTTGTCTCCACTGCTTACTAAGGGCAGGAACTCATTTTCGAAAGCATGAAAGATGACTTGGCCTCACTTGGTTAGTAACGTTCACAACAGTGCAGTGGCTAGTGCTGGCATGGACAAACTTTTGAGCCATAAACTCTTAACATGTCTCTGTCCATAAAGGAATTTGGACCCATCACTCAACCTCAGAGTATTGGGCTTGCTAGTCCACAAAGGCTGCACTGAGTATTGACCTGTCCTTCCTGCACAGTCCTTCTGGTCTAGGAATATTCTGTAGCTCCCTAAAACTTCACAGATGCCAGAGTTCCAGACCAGGCAGCCCAGGTACACTATGCAACCCTCCTTTCTTGGGTCTTGCTGTTGGCCAGTGACAGTGCTGTAGTCAAGCAGAGTGTGACACTGAGCAGGACATAGGTCTCCTCTGCCTCAGAGACCTCTCTGCCATCTCTGCTCCTGCTCTTCTTCCTCCACCCCAGGGAATCTCTTTTTTGCCCATGTGAGATCAACTCTCTCTTTTTAAGACACTCAATCCCATGTCCGGAGTCCTCTTTCCTAAAGGCCTTAGGTCTTGGAACACACGAGCCAGAAATACTTCTGGGTGATTTATTTTCTGCTTTGCCATTAACCTCTCCTGGGTGCCAATGTGCAAAACCCACTCCTTGCTTGAATGGGGGAAGGGAGAGTCAATATCTTAAAATACTATATACACAGTGCCCAGGAGGAAATAATTAGATTCTGGGGCTTTGTCTTATGAGAGATGGCATATCCAGGGTCTATGGATTCATTGTGGTTGTAAGATGGTGATAAAACTCCAGGTACCATCTCAGGATTTAAGTCAGGGAGAAGAACAGAAGAGGTAAGTTTTCTTTCTATACATTTCTATTTTAACAAGAAGTAAAATAGCATTTCAGAAGCCCCCAGAGATTAGCTTTTATATCTCACTGGCCAGGATTGGGTCACCCAGCTGCCTGTAACTACATAGGAAGCTAGGAAAGCAACCACTGGGTTTCCAGCCTCAGTGGGAGGGAGACAGCAAGGGAGAGGGGGTCAGGAATGCTGTTGGCTTAGTCTGTCTTAGTCTGAATTCCCTCAGAAGCAGATTCTGATACAAGGATTTGAACGGTGGTAGTTTGGTTGGTTGGTGGAGTAACTCCGAATAGGGAAGTGGGGAAGCGAGGCAAAGAAGAGAAGCCTCATGCATTAGTAAGAGCTCTCCAGAGAGACAGGGCCAATAAATCACATATATATTTATACACACACATCATATGTATATATATGTATGATTATACCATGCACATACCACCACCACCACACACACACACACACACACACATTTATCATAAGGAATTGGCTCCCACGGATTCTAGAGACTGGGAACTCCAAGATTGGCAGTCAGCTAGCTGGAGCCCCAGAAGAGCTGACAGCATAAATTCCAGTCTGAGTCTGAAGGCAGAAGATGTCCCAACTCAAAGACAGTCAAGCAGAGAGGAAGAATTCTTTCTAGTCAGACTTTTGTTCTATTCAGGCCTTCAGTGGATTAGACGAAGCCCACCACACTGAGGAGGGCAGTCTGCTTTACTCAGTCCACCAATTCCAGTGCTAATTTCATTTTAGAAATACCCTCATGGGGACACCTGGGTGGCTCAGTCAGTTGAGTGTTGGCCTTTAGCTCAGGTCATGATCCCAGGGTTCTGGAATCGAGCCCCATTTTGGGCTCTCTGCTCAGTGGGGAGCCTGCTTCTCCCTCTTCCTCTGCCTGCTGGTCCCCCTGCTTGTGCTTACTCTCTGTCTCTCTTTCCCTTTGTCTCTGACAAATAAATAAATAAAATCTAAAAAAAAACCCACAAAGAAATACCCTCATGGACATGTCCAGAATAATGTTTGACTGAAGGTTTGGGCATCCTGTGGCCCAGCCAAGCTGATACGTCAAGTTAACCATCACCCCAAGAAAGAGGGCATTGTCAAGCTGGCTACCACCAAGGCAGCTGGAGTCCAGTCCTGTTGGAGTGACCCTGGGAGCCAGAGTAAAATATGCCCTTGGGAGTTATCAGACTTCCACCAGCCACTAGTTGAGGGCTGCTGGGGTGGGGGGGGGGGGTTAGTCCCTGACACTTCTTCTTCTTTTTTTTAATTTAAATTCAGTTAGCCCACATGTAGTTTTAGCCCACATCATTCGTTTTTGGTGTAGTGTTCAATGATTCATTAGTTGCATATAACACCCGGTGCTCATCACATCACATGCCCTCCTTAAGGTGGGTGTGGGGATGGGGTAACTGGATGATGGGCATTAAGGCATTAAGGAGTCCCTGACGTTTCTGTCCTGCCCATGGGCTGGCAAACAGGCTTTGGCCAGAGAATGCCTTCAGGCAAAGCGGTGCAGGTGCTGGTCATTGGAAGCCTGGAGGGTGCTCTAAAGTAGTAAGATGAGGGGATGCGGATGGGCACTGAGTGTCAGCTATGTCAACCAACTGTCTGCCATGTAGGGTGAGCTGAAGCACACGGAAATTCAGCAAGTGCTTTTTTATCTCTAAAAGATTTTAGATTTTTTATTATTATTTTTTATTTGTTTATTTGAGAGAGAGTAAGGGAGAGCACAGGCGGCGGGGGAGAGAGGGGGAGAGGGAATGGGAGAAGCTCAGCAGGGAGCCTGATATGGGGCTCAATCCCAGGACCCTGGGATCATGACCTGAGCTGAAGGCAGACGCTTAACCTACTGAGCCACCCACGTGTCCCTAAAATTTTTTAGATTTTTAGATTGATTCTAAGTTTCAGATGTTTTGACCTCTAGGACTTTATCTCAGAAAAGAAACTTGTGCTCTTAAGACATGTTCTCTGGGTACAAACTACTGAAGACAGAATGGGGATCCTGTAAACAGAAGCTTAAGGGATGGGACTGTTGATGATGTTGGTTACAACCTGAACCCCTGGGAGCCGAGGTCTTAGTCATTCCATCTAGGCTTTGGTTTGGAGTCCAAAGGGAGGGTGAATCCCATGACCTTGTGTAACCTTCAAATTCAGCCTCGGGCAAGATGGTGCAATCTGTTGTTCCCAAGAGAGAAGACTGAGGTCAGGGAAGGGGGAGGGGTTTGCCCAAGTCACACAGTGGAGTCCGGAGCCACCTGACAATAAAACGGGTGCCCTTTCCATGATACTCAGCTGTTCCTCCAGGAAAATGACCTTTCGACGTCTCAGCATGAATTAATAATACTATAATTATACACTTCTACACTTCTTGAGCTGACTCACATCCAGGCTAGTGGCAGAAAGTTGTTTTCCTAGGGGGGAAATAAGTCGCAGTGACCCTCTGACCTCCTGTCTCTTCTCTTCTTTCCTGTCCCCTCTTACCCTCCTCCCCTCTCCTCCCACTCTCTTCTCTTTCCACTCTCTTTCTCTCTTTCACTGGGTGCATACAGCTGTTCGTAGCATATGGTGTCACGTTCCTGAGCCAATCAGGGTAGCTCGTGCTGGGCTAACCAGACCCTTGACCTATTGATACTTCCTCCTGAGGTATCAGTAGTCAGAGAGTTGCATTATCTGAGTTAGACGAATGTCTGTTGCAAAAGAAATTTGGCTTTCTTCCACCCTTCTGTTATTAAGGTTAATACAGAACGGATGTATGAAGCCCCCTCCTTCTCCCTGACGCAACCCCCCCCCCCACCACCAAGGGAGAACCAGGTGTCCGTGGTTGTGTCTGCTTTCATGAGACCAGGGCAGACCCAGTGCTGGAGAGGGGGACCAATGAGATCATATTTTCTGTCCTGGGGATTGAGTACTGAGGCTGGGAGAGACCAAAATAGTCATGTTGTGGCGAACCATACAGCAAAATCAAGTGTTAGCCTCAGCAATGGGGCGGCAGAGGAGCTCGGAGTGAGCAGAGAGCAGGCAGATGCTTGCCAGGAAGCAGAGACGAGAGAACAGATGGCTCTGTGTGGAAGGAGTTTGGACCCTGCACCCCATCCTCCCCCAGGCTAGACTTTCCTCCCCTGTCTAAAAGAGCCACATGATTTTGCCTAAAGAACCCCACATGTAGCTGGGAGGGGGCGTGGGCTTCTTTTCATTCAGATGATCCCCAGTCAACATGATTTGTGTAAGAGCCTGTGGGCTTTGACCACAGATGCCGCCTCATGATGGGCATGGAACTTTGCCTGTGCAGACGTCAAGCATGGACAGCTAAGCAGGCTTGTGCAAGTTCAAGCCTGTGTGTTTACTCAAAACATTGATCAAGGCCAGAACTCCTGATTGAAACAAAACAAAACCACAACCATCAAAAAAACATACCATAACATTAATGGGTTGCCCAGAGAGGTTGAGTCAAATTATCAGGTGGTTTCTGTAAAAGAGTTAAATTGCAGTTTTATAATTTTGCTCTGTTATCCCTAAGGGGCAAATTGTGATTTATTTGTTTGGTTATCTAAAAAGGTAAACAGAAAGAAAAAGAGGTGGGAATGTACAAAATCAGCCTAAGACCATCATCTGTGGCCTGATGAAGAGGTATTGGCTTATCGCAATGTGTGTGTGTGTGGGGGGGTCTTCCCCGTGGAAGAACCATGGGGCATCTCCCCCAACACAGGAAAAGGTAGAATGGTTATAGGATTTTAAGGAAGTATAAAGTTTAGTAAAATGGAAATAAAGGACCATCTCTGCTAAAACAAAGCAGAGATGGATATCAGGGTGTCAATGTCAGTTCTGGACTGTAAATTGGTCCAGGCTCCTGTTTCCTTGGAAACAACATAGTTAAGATAAATGTGAATGTCTTCCAAACCCCCTTCTCGAAGCCCTGCTCCTGGGCTGGAAATTGGGCTGTATCTCTGTGTCAGAGTGACTTAGATCCTCCACCAAGAGAGAGTGAAATGTTTTATTCTTACCAGTATAATTTCCACAGCCGAGTTTCTGGTCGCCTCTGATTTTAGACTTCAAAGATTTTCAGGATCTGAGAAAGCCATGGTTAACTCAAAGAAGGTTAAAATGGGCAGTGTGTCCTTGGGAGAAATATTGTTTTCTATTCCTTTGCTGCTGGCTTCATCTGTGTGTGTTATCCCAGCCTGATGAAGGGCCAGGCAGATTTTTACTTCTTCGGAGGAGCTAATCTTTACTTTCTCCAAACTCTGGGGCTTTTTGGGGGAGAATGTGGGGGTAATGGGTCAGTGCTCTTTAATGTTTCCAGAACTTGTGAAAACGTGTAGGTATTCTAAGTGACTACAAACTGTTTGAAGAGCAGAGAGGTGGGAGCTGCCGGCTGGGCTGGGACCCCCTGAGTCCCAGGAGGTGGTAACACACAGGGCGCTCACTGTTCCTCTCTGGAGTCTCTTGTGCTCCATCTTCTGAGTGGTCCATATTGGGTGTATCACATACACTGTTAATTTTTAAGAAGTGGAGTCACATGCGCTTAGACCTTTCATTGCTACCATGGAAGGAAAAATCGTATCACCTGCACGAATTCAAAGTAACCATGAAAAAGAAATAAGATGACGACCACTATCATTTTTTTCCCCCTTGATGGTTGCCTGTCAAATTGCCTGAGTTGGAGGCTTGCCTTTTAAAAAAAAAAAAAACCAGGGTGGGTGGTGGTGGAGGGAGGGGTGGTGGGGAAGATAATAGCAAATATCAGAAATGAGATGCCACTCAGCACCAAACCAAGACCTTCTCCATGATATGACCAGAGAGATGGGAGAGGGTTAAAAGGGGAATCTCATGCCAGGAGTCAATATGAGGACCTCCCCAAATCATGGTGGTGCCAACAGGACTGTGTGTCCCACACTCAGGGAAACAGGCATTAATGCTCTGGGACCACGGGCTGCACAGTTGGAGGCCCAGGGAGGTGTGTGACCTTGGAGGCAGGTATCCAACCTTTCCAAGGCCCCGTTTCCTTATCTGAACAGTGGGGATAGGAAGTGCTCTTCCCTCTTGGGATTGCTCTGAGGATCTAATGAGCTGATCCATGGAAAACCATTAGCACCGTGTCTGGCATAGACTAAGTTTTGCACACATGGGACCTAGGATGCTGGGACCAGCTTGTGTCGTGTATCTGCCAAACAACCAGTCCCAGGGTGGGTCCTTTCTGGTCAGATCTGGGTCACATCGGATGCCCATCCAAACTGACGGGGAGGGGAGAGGGGAAGGGCAAGTTGAGTGCTGAGAGTCAGTTCCTATTGTATCAAGGTCATGAGAGCAGGGCTAGGGACAAAGGTCAAAACAAAATACATAAGAACCCCATGGAAGGGAGCAATCATCAAACATCTGTCAAGATCATGGTAGGAGCAAGATAGAAGGTCCCCAGAACCAGGCAGGCGGTGTTGAGACCCCCCATGTATGGGTGGGCAGTCCTGATTAAGGGAAACACAGCTTCTTCATCCTCAGTTCCCCTGAGACAATTATGTCTAGGGTCCTTCGTGTTGTCCCCAGAACAAGACCAGTTGGATGTCATGCATTCATCATCTTTTGTATGCCTGCCACATGTGGGGTACAGTGCTAGGTACCAGGCAGGGTGGTGCAGAAACATGGTCGGCCAGGAAGGCTCAGCGTGTGGGGTCCTGAACATACCAGGACCAGACGACGGGAGCTGAGTGTTAGAGAGGGACGCTGTGCTGGACGGAGCAGGTGGGATGCGGGACAGAGGCCCAGCCCCACTTGGCTTGTCGAGTCAGGTGAATGGTTTCAGTTTCTGTCCTCACTCTCCTGTTGTGGGTTGAATTTTGTCCTGAAGAGATATGTTCACATCTTCAGCCCCAATACCTGGGAAGGAGACCTTACTTGGAAATAGGGTCTTTGTAATCAAGTTTCAGATGAGGTCAAACTGGATCCAAGAGACTTGAGCATTGCAGGTGCAGGCCATGGGCCACGAAGAAATGCCAGCTACCACCAGAAGCCAGAAGAAGCAAGGAGAAGGACTCCCTTACTGGGTTCAGAGGGAGCAAGCCCCTGCAGACAACCTTGAATTTGGACTTCTAGCCTCCAGAGCTGTGAGAGAATACATTTCTGTGGTGTTAAGCCACCCAGTTTTGTGGTTGTGACGGTAGCCCTAGGATGCTGCTCCTTCCACTGCTTGTCTGGGGTGGGGGGAGTCCTTCCCCCTCACAGTGGTCTTTATGAAAAGAAAGACTTGTTAGTTGAATTGCATTTCACCTAAAGAAGAGGTTTAAAATAATCTGTGCCATTTGACAAAACTAGAAAGATGGGTAACAGGTTTGTTTTCTGTTTTGTTTTTATTATTTTTTGTTTGGTTGTTTTCATTTTTTGATATTGCATGGCAGTCATTGTTCTAGACAGTTAAAACTGTCGCCTGGGTTAGTGGAATCTTGTGCATTTTAAGCAGTCCCCTAAACCCACGTGGCCACTCCAGATTCACATTACCTCAACTCTGAATGCTCTCTTCCCTCTTTCTAAGAACTGGTAGGTCCAGATACTGTTTTTCTGCTGAGCTCAGATAGACACTAATTTCAAACATGGGAGTTTGGTTAGAGAGGAGTGGGAAGATCAGGTGGAAGACAAGGAATGGAGAAATGCTTGATGTTCATGCCTGGGTCCTTCAGGTCACTCCAGGCTGGAGCTCAGGGAAAAATATCTCAGGGGGACTTGGGGGCAATGCACAAGGGACTTAGGAAGGGAGAGGTCCAAGTAAGCTTGCATTCTCTCTGACAGATTTCAGGGAAAGGATACAGATGGCCATCCTTCCTTCCCTGGAGTGGAATGGGAGGCCCAGTGTGACCACTGGGACTTCTTGGAGATGGGTTCTCTGGTGGGAGGTCACTCGATGAATGTGTGCACCTAGGAAAGCATTGAGAGACTCGTGACTTCCAGTGTCAGAGACGTGTGCCTCAGTTGGCCACCAGGGCCACAGGCATAGCCTTCCTTTTCCTGATGATCCTCCTTAGGAGCCAATATGGGGCCTGCTTTACTTTTAATTCCCTGTGATGCAACTATGGCAGGAGAAAGTACACAAGACACCAGAGCAGGAGCCCTGGCTTTGGAGATGCGTAGGAGTATCTAAGCTTCAAACAAATGAAAGCTCAGAAAAATAAAGCCACAGGCCTAAAAAAAAAAAAAAAAAAAAAAGGCTGGATTAGAGTGGGAACCGGTAGCTGAAGCTGAAGGCAAGGTGCTGGGAGAAATCACAGTAGAATGGGAGCAGGTTAGTGATGAGAAGATGTACAGGGGGGACTGGTGCTAATGGTTCTGGACTGTCTACCCTCGATGGCCATTAGCTCGGCTTAAACATACAGGGGCAGGTGCTCATTTCTTGGGAATCTCTAGTTGAAGGCAAAGTCAGATAGATGGAGAGTGAAAACCAAAATCCCCCAAGGAGCACAATATCCCCTGCCTCTTAACACTGCCTGGAAAACCTCCAGGTGTTCCTACTTTAGCTCATTGTTCTTGGGCATGAGCAACCCCCTGGTGTATGAGCCACAGGGATGCAGAACTCCCTGCCTCCTTTATGTGGGCTGTCAACTGCCATTTCTGTGTTTACATAAAGCACTGGGACAGATGTTTTATTTGGAAGCTAAAACCTCAGGTAAACAGGTGTGGGCACGAGCCCATTGCTTGGTGCCCAGGGCTCTCTGTCGCTGTGTTTGGCCCCAGCTGCAGGATCGGTCAGCCTATGGTAAGGGTGTGGTTAATGCCCTGTGCGTATTAAACACTGAAGTCAGGAGGGCAGGTCAGGGATGGGGGACCTTGGAGAGGTTAGGGACAGGGGAGCAAGATTCAGGCAGGATTTTCTCCCATCCCCCATTTCCATCCCCATCCTGAAGGAACTGGGTGTGAAATCACTGTACGCACAGAGAATAAATGGTTTCTGTGTTATTTCGTCTCCCGGAAGCAATAAGAAAGAGGCAGGAAATCAGAAGAGGTGTTCTAGATTGACCGTGGGAGACGCAGCCATGCTGTTTCCTTTTTTCCTCCCCTCCCTTCCCATCCCACACAAGAGGTGATGTTAACGCTTCTCTCATCTCTCCCTGGCTCCAGGATAATTTTGGCCAAAGTAACCATCTGAAAACATGGTTTTCTTCATGACTCTCTCTTGATCAAAAATAGTAATGAAGCAGACACTTTCTGATGCTCACAACATGCTGGGGGGTGTTCTGTGCGCTTTGCACATTGCAGCTCATTTATTTCTCACAACAACACCGTGATGTCGATGCTATCATCATCCCCTATTTTCAAGAGGAGAGAACTAAGATGTGCAGGGCTTATTTCACTTGTGCCAGATCAGAGCTGGTAAGTGGCAGAGGCAGGGGATCCGGATCAAGAGTCCAAGCTATTATCTGCTCTGCCTGTAGTATGCATTACAGGTTCACTGGCCTGGCATTCAGTGTCCTCCACCACCCGGGCTCCATCTGCTATGTGCCTGAAAGTACTCTGTATGCTTTCTTCTATCCACCTGGAGTGTCCTCTCTGATCTTCTAGGTGTGTTCAGTTCTGGGAGGGCAGATGGAAGCATTGATGGCCTTGGATTCTGAGGATTTTGTCTAAGCTCATTCTGCGACCGACCTCTGTGTGCCCTGGGGTGAGCCACCGTTCCTCTTTGGCCTCTTGTTTCTTCACCCATGAAAGGTGTATGTTGGACTTCATAGTTTCTCTGGTCTCTCCAGTTCAGACATGCTGGGATTCCATGATGCTCTTGCATCACAGTATGGTTTTGATGGATGTGGATGAATGACTCCTTTATTCTGGGCACAGTTTGGGTCTTCCATCCTGCTCCAGTTTCTGTGCGTGCATCCCTCTTGGTGTTTCCCAAGAAAGGCTCTGATTTGGTGCATTTGTGTTCCTCCCCTGTGGAACACCCCATTGCACAGAGTTCTACACCAAACTTCCTCAGAGGCAGTTGACCTATCATGTGCATCTGAGCTGTGCTGGCCTGTGTGGCACAGGCACTGTTGGTCTCTGGTCCAGATGGCTGTGGTCAGTGGAACATGTTGGCTTTTCCTAACACATGTGTTGGGAGCCTTAACTTGGACCACTTTCCTTAAGAAGTCCTTTGAGGTTCCATGGACATTTCCTGTTGCCTGTCCAGTGTGGCTTAAAAATATTAAAAGAACATGACCATGTACCTTTGGAGTAGATACGATTACCTTGTGGTTAAAAACACGGACTTGCAGTCAAAGATGGGGGTGTGCGAACCTGCTCTTCCCTTTCCTTGCTGTTTGACCTTGGGTGAGTTACTTAACTCTCTTAATGGAAACTTAACTCTTGGATCCTACCTCATGGAATTGCAAGAGCTTACCAACTCTCTGGGCTCCCCCCAAAAGTAGAAGGAGACAGGATAGCAGGAAATGGTGGGGTTTTTAGGAACATGGAATGGGGAGACACAGCCCGACCTGGGAGCTTCAGAGAAAGTATCCTGGGGAAATGACACTTGAGTTGAGGTCCAAAGAATAAAGAAGGGTTATCCAGCTGAGACAAAGCATGTTGGAAGAGAGCCGGGGGGTGGGGGTGGTCCGGGGACAGCAGGTAAGGCCTTGTCTATCATGCTTGGGAGACTGAGTCTTACACTGCAGGGGATGGGAAGCCTCTGACTGATCTGAGTGGGGTAGCATGTGGTCAGAGTTCCTCTCTGGAGAGATCACATGTGGGGCAGCAGAAAAGGATTAGAGGGGAATAAGCCCAGAAGGCGGGAGTCCAGGTAGTATGCTGTTGTAGATAGGGTGCATACTGCAGGTGTGTTTGTGACTCTCACAGGGTGCCTGGCCATGTGGGCGAATGGGGGGGGGCAATTAAGGCTGGAGAAGGGTGGCCTGTTTTCTCTTCTTTTAAAAATTGTATTTCACCTCCCCCTCCCTTCTTCTCACCCTCCTTCCCTCCTTTCTTCTCTTCTTCCTTCCTCCTTCTTTCACAAAGTCACCCCCTGTCCCTAAGCCACGAAAGTCTGAGTCAGCGTAGAGGGGCACCTTTTCTAACTAGTTGGCCCTTCTGCAGATTTCACCCAAGGTACCCTCTAGGCTCAAGGCAGCCCTAGTTGTGGCGATGCAGGAGGGAAATGAAGTGAGGCCAGGCTGAGGCCAGCTGGATTGGGGGGCATGGAAAGGTTTGGTTATTAGAGATACAGATGAGACCCTCAGTGGTTGGATGCAAGGTGAGAATTGTGGGAGCAGGAGGAGAACTGGGGACACTGGGTTTGGGCGACGGGGTTGCTAGGCATGAGGAGGCTGAGTAAGTGGACTTGAGCTCTCTTAGTCAAGAGCGCCAGAAATCAGTCATCAGGAGCTCTGTGAAACCATAGTCACCTCGCTTCTTGGCTGTTCCGGAGAGCTCAGCTGCTTTATCACTTTGACTCACTGCTGCTTGGCCAGCCTACCCACTGCCGCAGTTTCTCACCCTTGCTGCTCAGCTTCCCTGGGTCCGGACTTGGCAGCAGGACTGAGCTCAGCTCTTGGATGTAACGTTCAGCTTTTTCCCTTCATGATCTGGACAGACGATCTTGTGACTGGGAGACCCTCAGCCTCTATCCTGGCTGGCAGACTCAGTCCATGTGAGAATTTTCTTTTTGGGGCTTGTGCATGTTGAACAGTTAGCAGTGAAAAATATACAGTTCTTTAAAAAAATTATTTTTAACATTATAGTTAGAAAAGATGGAAAATTCACAAAGAATTTCTTGGAATTACATGAATTAACTTCTTTTTAGATAGATTTTAAAGACATTATTGGTTCAATAGATATTTTTTGAGTGCCTACATAGCAGCCCAGGAGCTACAGTGATGAGTAAAATGGATGAGATGTCTGCCCATAGGAGCCTGTGGTCTATGGGACGTTCTAAGTTAATCGACAATCACACAAACATGCATTTATACCCTTTGCAAAGCGTCCTCTGAAAATTTGTTGTTTTTGACTTTTGTTTGAGAAGGAAAGCAGGCAACAACTTTGAGTTTATTTAAAAGATTTATACTGTTTTATCCTACAGACCTATTAATATTTTCTCAGAAGAGAAGCATAGCTTCCATTTGTCTGGACCCAAGTTAAAGAGGCAGAAAATGCAATCAGTGAAGTTATCTTTGGAACAAAATGATTTCCTTCAAGTGCACCTCTAGTTTTAGATTGGGAAGGTCTAGCTGCACAAAGAAATCCAAATGATTCACTGGGTAGTCAGAGGTAGGGTTGAAAATAAAATTTCTAGATATTCAGATGATTAGCCTACACAGTGAAGTTTTGCTCTACTGAAAGGGGGTTATTTTAAGCCTGTCACAGTGATTTAACATTGGGAAATCACCTAGCCAAATAATTGCATTAACAAATTAGAGGGACAAAATAGGGTCAAGTCAATAGATAACAGAAGAGCATTTGCTAATATTCAGCAACCATTTCTGACAAAATATTGGGAAGTAAGAGTAGAAGAAAACTTCATAAAAGGAATAAAGAAATGTATTAAAAATCAACAGCAAGCATTATAGCAAATAGCATAAAACATTCCCATTCAAGTGTTGTATAAAAAGTGGGGATACTTGTTAACACTGCTATCGTTCAATGAAAAATGTAAGGTTCTAATTGATGGAATGCAACAATAAAGATACATGATTTAAATTCTGAAAGAGAATGATAAAATTATTACTACATGCTTCTGATATCACTTTATATCTACAAAAGCTATGAGCCTGAATGAAAAACTATTATAAGTAATAAAGGAATTTAGCTAGAAATAAGATGTATATGCAAAAATAAATTTTCAATTTTCCCCGGTCAAAAATGGTTTAGAAAATAAGATGGAATAGAAATGAGTGGCAAAAACTATCAGATACCTAAGGATAAATTAAATAAGGAGTACAATAGCAATGTGAAGAAAATTTTAAGCTTTTATAGAAGAACATAAATTCTACCAAAGGAATGATGAAAGGATGTGCCATGTTCTTGGATAGAAGATTGACATCCTAAAGATAAAAATCCTTCTAAAACCAACATAAATATTTAATGCCATATTGATAAGAATAATAACATTATCTTTCTGGAGAGGTAGGGAACTGAAAAATGTATTCTAAGTTTCATATCGAATACTAAGTGTGTGGAAATGGCTAAGGAATCTTTGAAAAAGAGTAACTACCCTACTAGATATTAAAATATAACATAAAGCTACTGTCAAAACAGACAAGCGGTGGAATGAAAGAGAAAGTCTAGAAATAGATCCAAAGATAAATGGGAAGTTAGTGTGTGATAAATGTAGTAATTCGAATCAGTGGGGTTCATATTACTCATTAAATAGCGGCGGAAGAATTGTTACCCATTTAGAAAAAAATAGATCCCTACATAAAAACCTTATAATAAAAATAAATTTCATATGGAGTAATCATCCAAGAGTAGCTCCAAACTGGAAACAGTCCATGTGGTACCAAGTGGTGATTGGATAAACAAAATGAAACTTATCGGTACAGTGGAATACTAACTACTCAGCCGCAAAAAGGACTGAACTGGTATACACAACAACCTGGATTAAGCTCAAAAACATCATGCTAAATAAAAGAAGCCAAACACAAAATACTATGTCTTATGTGATTCCATTATATGCAATTTCTAGAGAAGGCAAAATCTATGACATCAGTGGTTTCCTGGAGGCTGGAAGGGGAGCGAGGATTGAAGACAAGCACAAGGGACATTTTTAGGGTGTTTGATGTGTTCTAACACTGGATTGTGGGGATGGTAGCCCAACTGCATAAATTTACTACATGTTACCGAGTTGCAGAATTGAAATGGGTGGTTTTTTTTTTTTTTTTGGCAAATTGTCCTCAGTAAAGCTATTAAAATATTATGGGTAAAAAAGAAAAAGTATAAAATATTGGAGGAGCAGATTGGAAAATATGGTTTATAACCTTATGGTAGAGAAGACTTTCTTAAACAGGCATAAAAAACAAAAGCCATGAGAAAAATGTACATTTGATAACAGAAAAATTAACAAAAATCATGGTGAAAGACATTTAAAATTTAAATTTGCAAATAATAGATTTGGAGATAGTATTTGCCCTCATTTGTAGAAAACAAAGAATGACTGCTTCTATTATACAAAACCTCATAAAATTTAGAAGAGCCAAACAATCTAATTTCAAATTAGCAAAATATATTCACAGATGACAATCAAATGGACAATAAAATGAGTAAATTTGCTTAGGTAGCCATGGGCATGAAAACTTAAAACTTACTGACTGGCAAAATTTATAAAATTTAATAATACTTGGTATTTTTTATAATGGTGTGAGGAAATGCACAGTCTGTTTTTGGGAGTATAAATCAATTCAACAACTTTGCAGATTAACTGGGTAATAGCTATTAAAATAAAAAGTGTGCGTGCCTTTGGTAAAATAATTGCTCTTTTTGTAATTTGTTTTCCAGAAAAAAAAATGGATAGGTATTTCAAGACAAATGCATTAGGATGTTTGTTGGTAGGTTATTTGAAAATAACAAGAAATAGGAACAGGTGCATTTCTATAAATAGGGATATGTTTGACCATGTTTTGCTATATCAGTATAATACCAAAACAGTATATTATACAGCCTTGAAAATAAGTAGAAACATTTATCTATATTGACTTGGAGAGCTATATATTGTTATTAGTTTTTTATTGCTGTGTTACAAATTACCACAAATTTAGGAGCTTAAAATAACACCTACTCAAAAGTCTGGTATGGCTGGGTTCTGTGCTCAGAGTATCTCAAGGCTGAAATTGAGGTATCAGCTGAAATGAATTCTCATTTGGAAGCTCTGGGAAAAATCATCTTCCAGCTTGATTCTCTTTGTTGGCTGAATTCAGTTCCTATGGTTGTAGGACTGAAGTTCCCATTTTCTTGCTGGTTGTCAACTAGGGACTGCTCTCAGCTCCTGGAAACCCCTTGTGGTCCTTGTCATGTGTCCCCTTCCATCTTTAAGCCAGAGTAGCACATCAAATCCTCAAGATTTCAATCTCTGACTTCCTCTGTCTCTGACTTCTTGACCCAGATTCAAAGTGTTCATGTGATGACATCAGGTGCGCCTGGATAATCTCCCTATCTTAAGGTGAATTGATTTAGGGCCTTAATTACATCTGCAAAATCCCTTTACAGGAATGCTTAGATCCATGTTTGGTTGAATAGTGGGAGAAGGTGTGTGTCACTGGGGTCCAGGAATAGTGGGTGCCATCTTAGAATTCTGTCAACACAATGAAAAAGCTACTCCTAGATCAAAAGATTGAGCATGAAGCTATTAAAAATGTTTATGTTTATATGTGGCCAGACATACAGATGGATATGTTTACATATGTGCCCAGACACAGTTTTATATGGAGCTGGACAGTGGAGAGCCATTCCAGAACATTCAAGGGCACACTGTTCACAGTGATTATTTATGGGAGTGGGGCTAGATGGCACAGAGGAGACTTTTACTTTTTTTTATGTTTTTACATGTTTTAAATTATGAAATTATGGATGTTTATATAAGGGTTTTTAGTATTTTTTTAAAAGAGTGCACATCCCAAGAACTCATTTGAACACATAAGGTCCCAGACGTCACCTTAGTAGACACATCTGCGGGAGGAAAATTGTCACACTGTCTCTAACTTTTTTCTGCTCATAGCCCAAGACATGGTGCTTCTCCCTTCAAAGGTAAAATTAGACAAATCTGGGGAATGGGGAAGCCTCCTAAGGGAAAGGATTCTGTCCCATGGCTGTGGACAGAATGTACACATTTAGTGAGCACACAATTAGCAATGGACTTAAATTATGCAAATGAAGGAATGATGAAACAGGAGGGAGTCATACAAACAAGTAGGTTGTGAAAGATGCAACACCCAGAATAGACCCAGGAGGCAAAGCTTTTCCCTATAGAGGAAGTGTGTGGAAAGATAGTGACAGATCACATTTCCTTTTAATGGTTAATGAGGAACGCAGAATGAGGGATGCTTTAAAAGTAGCACCAGTGGTATAGGTTCTGCTTTGAACAAAGATTCTATGATAAAGAAAATTATAAGAAAGGGACTAGAACACATGGAAGCCTTGACAAATGGTTCTAGGTAAGATTTGGTTAAGGAAATAAGTGACCTTGAGAAAATGAGATACTGAAATTGGTAGAGGTTGGAGCTGACATGGAGTGCCACACAAGAGCATTTGAACACAGGATGAACATGCAAGAGTGTCTCAAAAGTTCTAGTAACCCAAGTGTTTCTTTGTCATGTAGCACTGACCACTCAGCAAGCAAAGCAGCATATAGTTGAGTCTTTTTTAAACCCAATTTACAATGTCTTTTCATTGATTGATTTACACCAGTAATGTAATTATTGATATGGTTGAATTCAGATCTGTCATTTCACTATCATTGTTTTCTGTTTGTTCTCTGGTTTTCTTTGCTCTGTCTCTCCTTTCCTGCCTTCTTTTTGGATTTGAACTATTTTTAAATATTTTATTTATTTATTTGTCAGAGAGAGAGAGACAGAAAGTGAGTACAAGCAAGGGGAGCAGCAGGTAGAGGGAGAGGGCAGCAGGGAGCCCATGTGGGGCTCCACCCCAAGACCCTGGGATCATGACCTGAGCTGAAGGAAGACACTTAACTGACTGAGCCTCCCAGGTGCCCCTTAAATATTTTATTTGTTGGCTTTAAAAATTATATTTCTTTGAAGAGTCTCTCCCTCTCTCTTTTCTTTGAAGATTTCATTTTTTTATTTGACAGAAACAGACACAGCGAGAGAGGGAGCCCAAGCAGGGGGAGTGGGAGAGGGAGAAGCAGGCTTCCGGCTGAGCAGGGAGCCCGATCTGGTGCGTGATCCCAGGACCCTGTGATCATGACCTGAGCCAAAGGTAGACGCTTAACCATCTGAGCCACCCAAGCACCCCTTTCTCTCTCTTTTTTATACAAAGAATTACAGTGTAAATATTGTAATGAATTACAATGTTCGTAATACTTATATTGTGGTTTTGGTTCCAGATTGCCACAAGAAAGTGAATATCACAGTAAAGTGAGTCAAATAAATTTTTTGGTTTCCTAGCGCATATAAAAGTATGTCTACATGGGGGGAAATGTGGCAATTTGGAAGAACCAAAACCACAATATCTCTGAATTACCCTGTAGTCTATTAAGTATGCAATAATACTATGTCTAAAAAACCAGTACCTTAATTAAAAAATACTTTGTTGCTAAAAAATGCTAATCACCATTTGAGCTTTTGGCAAGTAGTAAACTGATCACGGATCACCATAGCAAATATAATAATAATGAAAAATTTTGAAATATTGTAAGAATTACCAAAATGTGATAGAGAGACACAAAGCAAATAAATGCTGTTGGAAAAATAGCTGTTAGACTTACTAGATGCAGGGTTACCACAAACCTTCAATTTGTAAAAAATGCAGTATCTGTGAAGTGCGATAAAGCAAAGCACAGTAAAATGAGGTATGCCTGTATTTTTTTTTTTTTTTAAGATTTTATTTATTTATTTGACAGAGAGATAGAGAGCACAAGTAGGCAGAGTGGCAGGCAGAGGGAGAGGGAGAAGCAGGCTCTCTGCTGAGCAGGGAGCCGGACATGGGGCTCGATCCCAGGACCCTGGGATCATGACCTGAGCCGAAGGCAGCCGCTTAACCGACTGAGCCACCCAGGCGCCCCGAGGTATGCCTGTATTTAACTTCTTAAATAATTTTTTACCATTGAAGAGAAATTTAGAACCTTTACTTACAAGCATATGGGTTGCAGTTTTCCTGTATATTACATCTTCATACGTTGAAAATCTCATCAGACAATGTTATAGTTTTTGTTTCCAACAGTCATACATATTTTAAAGAATTGAAGAGGAGAAAAATAGTCTATTATATTTACCTGGATATTTACCAATTTCTGATTTCTTTCTAGTATTATTTCCTTTCCACCTGGTAAGTTTCCTGCAGTATTTCTTTCACATTGAATCTGCTGGCAACAAATTCTTTTTTGTTTCCTCTTCATCTGAAAATGTCTTTATTGTACCTTCATCCCTGAAGGATTTTTTTGCTGGATAAGAATTTTAGGTGGACAACTCTTTTGGCACTTTAACAATGTTGTTTCATTGTTTTCTGACCATTGTGCTTTCTGATGAGAAATCTCTAGTAATTTGAATTGTTCTCTTATTTCAGCGTTCTGGATTTCAACACTATTGACATTTTGGGCTGAATGATTCTTGTGGTGGGGCTGTCCTTTGTACTGCAGGATGTTTAGCAACATCCTCCCTACTAGATGGAGTAACATCCCACTTCTGGCCTACTAGATGACGGTCACAAACAAAAATATCTCCAGACATTGCCAAACGTCTCTTGGGAGGCAAAGCCACCTCAGTTGAGAACCACTGTCATGCCCTATATGTAATGTGAAAGAAAATTCCTTCCTTCTTCCCTGTCTCTCTTCCCTCCTTCCCCCTTCCTCCCTCCCTCCCTCCCTTCCTTCCTCCTTTCCTTTCCTTTCCTTTCCTTTCCCTTCCCTTCCCTTCCTTTCCCTTTCCTTTTCTTTTCTTTTCTTTTCTTTTCTTTTTTCTTTCTTTCTTTCTTCTTTCTTTCTTTCTTTCTTTCTTTCTTTCTCTTTCTTTCTTTCTTTCTTTCTTTTCTTTCTTTCTTTCTTTCTTTCTTTCTTTCTTTCTTTCTTTCTTTCTTCTTTCTTTCTTTCTTTCTTTCTCTTTCTTTCTTTCTTTCTTTCTTTCTTTCTTTCTTTCTTTCTTTCTTTCCTTCTTTCTTTCTTTCTTTCCCTTCCCTTCCTTTCCTTTCCCCCCTTTTTCCCTCCTTTCCCTTCCCTTCCCTTCCCTTCCTTTCCTTTCCTTTCTTTCTCCCTTTCTCTTTTCCTTTTTGCTTTTTCTTTCTTTCTTTCTTTCTTTCTTTCTTTCTTTCTTTCTTTCTTTCTTTCTTTCTTTCTTCTTTCTTTCTTTCTTTCTTTCTTCTTTCTTTCTTTCTTCTTTCTTCTTTTTCCATCTGTCCATCCATCCGTCCATCTGTATGTCCATCTGTCTGTCTGTATATCCATCCATCCATCCATCCATCCATCTGGTTTCGGTTTTCAGCAGTCTGATTATAATGTATCTGGTCATGGTTTTCTTTGAACTTATCTTAATTGAGTTTCACTGAACGTCTCTAATCTGCAAATTTATGTCCTACATATTTGGGATATATTCAGCCATTATTTGTTCAAATATTTTTTTCCTGCTTTAGTCTCTTCTTTCTTTTTGAGACTCCAGTGACATGGATTTTAGACCTTTGGATTTTGTTCCCCAGGTCCCTGAAACCCTGTTAATTTTTTTCAATTTTTGTTCTGCTTTTGTTCGCATTAGAAAATTTCTGTTGATTAATCTTCGAGTTCATTGATCTTTCTTGAGTCATCATTCTTCTGTTAAACTCATCTAGGAAATTTTTAATTTCAGTTATTATATTTTTCAGTTCTAAAATTTATACTATTTTTTGTAGTTTCTACATCTTTGCTGAAAATCTTGCCTTAACTTCACAGAACATGGCTACAGTGGCTGTTTTAAAGTCTTTGTGTGATAATGTCAACATCTGGGTCACCTCTGGCTTGGCATCTGTTGACTTTTCCTTGAGAGTAGATACGATTTTCCAAGTGTTTTGTGGAGTAATTTTATTTTATTTTTCCCCTCCTCTTCCCCTATGTTGAGTAATTTTAAATGGTGTATCAGTTTCCTATTGCTGATATAACAAATTACCACACATTTAATGGTTTTAAAAAACCACAAATTTATTCTCTTATAGTCCTGGAGATCAGAAGCCTAAAATTAAGGACTTGTCAGGGCTGCATTCCTTCTGGAGGCTTCAAAGAAGACATTTCTTATGGTCTCTGTATTCCTTTGCTTATGGTTCCTTTGTTCATCTTCAAAATATATCACTTTGACTTCTGGTTTTATCATCATATCTGTTTTGTTTGGTCCTAATCTTCCTGCTCCTTTGATATAAGGACCCTTGTAACTACGTTGAACCCAACCAGACAATCCAGGATAATCTCCCCCATTTTAAGATCCTTAACTTCCTCACGTTGGTTAAATCCCTTTTAACATATTCATAGATTCTGGAGATTAGGACATGGACATCTTCTGGGGTGACATTATTCAACCTATTACAAATTGCATCCTGTACATAGTAAATAGTGTGTTTATGAGACCCTGGGTTCTACTAAAATCTTCTGGAGAATGTGGGATTTTTGCTGTTGTTGTTATTATTATTATTTTTAAAGCAGGTAACCAATTCAGTAAGGCTCACATTGCAAGTCCTGCATTCTGTAGGCTCTGGCTCCAATGCCAATTTTATTTTCAAAGTGTTTGTATTGCTCTTTGGGGCTGCCCACTCAGGGGCCAGTCTGGGCTCTGTGGGAAGGTCCATGCTATAGCTCAGTGATCAAGTTTTGCCTTCCTGCTTTGGAAAATTCTATATATGGGCGGCTTGAGAGTGAGCCTAGGAATTTCATCCTTAAATTTAGAGGATAGCTTTTGCCAGCCTATTCCAATTGGTGATTGCTTCCATACTCTTTTGATTCTCTGGCTAAAAGTCTGGGGTTTCATTCTTTCTGCCTAGTTCCACAATTCATGGGAACAGGTCCACCTTAGGGTGAAACAGGGGGACAAAAAGAGAGAGAAAAAACAGTGGGGTGTCTCCCACACTCTGCACCAGAGAGATTCTTTCCTTCAGTGGAAGAACAGGATTTTTTCCTCAGAGTTTTTGGTGCCTCTGTGGCCGAAGCTGTTGCCACTACTATAGGAGTGCGAGTTCATGACTGGGGCTTGCTTGGGTCAATGCCAGGAGAAGTAAACAGAAGAAAAAATATGGGGATACTGCCCCATCCTCTGTCTTATTGGGCCCCCCTTTCTGGTTTTCTGGCCAAAAAAGGGAAAGTTTCTCCTGGGGAATTTTTTTTCCCCCCGTCTGTGCCTGCTGCGTAGTTCTGGGATTCGGGCCGCCCTGGAGTCCAGGCTGGAGAACTGAGTTAAAAAATTAAACCAGGAAACTTATGGCTGTATCGGTTGTTCTTTGACTTTTGATTTTCCTCCCCAGCATGCTTGCTATTATTTGCTTTTTACAATTCTTATAGAGTTGTTTTATCTAGCTTGTCCAGAGATTTAAGCTGCAACCAGTGGGAGAGATAGAGCAGAGTGTACTCATTCCATCTTCCCCAGAACTGGAAGTCCCAGCTAGATTATCAATAATATAAATGACGACATGGCTATGGCTTTAGATAAGAAAGTGAAATACATCATCAGTCTTGGCCGTGGTGATTCATCTTATCTGCAGGAAGAACTTATACTGAATTCTCCTAGTTATTCCAGGGGCAGATTATTGGTACTTTTTAAATAACCCCAGTAAATATTTGTGGCTCATTTGATGTCTGTAGGTTACTCTGTTTTTTTTGTATATAAACTACTCATCATCATCATCCTGAATATTTTCTTCTTTCTCATCGGTTCCTGAGTACTTACTATGTTCCAGGGCCCATGCAAGGGCTTTGCATATATCGTATACTGTACATCTTTGAAATAGCCCCATCAGTGTATATTTTGCAGATGTTCCAGGCTTGGGTTTGTGCAATAATGGCCTCTTTAGGAACCTGGACTACATCTGTTTTATTCTCCTGCATGTACTCAGAACTTAGCCCAGGACCTGGCCCACAGTAGTTAAAGTATCTAGCCCACAGTATCTAGCCCACAAGCTAGATAAAACAACTCTACTAAAAGTACCAATAATCAGTAATTATCTGTCCAGTGAATGGATGGATGCAGGACCACCCTTGACCCAAACACTGCTTTAGAGGCTATTTAAGGAGAATTTAGGACATGCCTCTTTTTCCTTGCTGCAGCTGAGGGGAAAAACCCTTTCAAAGAAATATATGTTTTGCTCTTCACCTGTTAACTCAATGAATATGTGCATCAGGCAGCAAGCATTCTGGCTGCTGTGGATACAGTAGGGAAAGGCAGGTGGGACCCCAGCCCTGTGGAACTTACATTTCAGTGTGTGAGATAGACAAGAAACAAAATAACTGATACATAAATGAGATAATTTCAGGTGGTAGGAAGTGACATGAAGAAATATGATAGGGTAATGGATAGACCCTGGGGATGGGCTACTTTAGTTAGGGCGGTCGGGGTGGGGGGGGATGCTCTGAGAGGTCACATGTGAACTGAATTGTGAGAAAGGAAGGTCAGACATTCATTCATCTGCCAGTCACACACCAGCCTGGGGTTTTCCTCTTGCTTAAAATGCCATTGTTCTCACTGGGAAAATTAGTAGTGTACATAAGACTGAAGTAGAATAGAGAGCCCAGAAATGGACCCTCAACTCTGTGGTCAACTTATCTTCGACAAAGCAGGAAAGAATGTCCAATGGAAAAAAAGACAGTCTCTTAAATGGTGTTGGGAAAATTGGACAGCCTCATGCAGAAGAATGAAACTGGACCATTTCCTTACACCACACACAAAAATAGACTCCAAATGGTTGAAAGACCTAAATGTGAGACAGGAGTCCATCAAAATCCTAAAGGGGAACACAGGCAGCGACCTCTTCGACCTCAGCCGCAGCAACTTCTTCCTAGAAACATCGCCAAAGGCAAAGGAAGCAAGGGCAAAAATGAACTATTGGGACCTCATCAAGATAAAAAGCTTTTGCACAGCAAAAGAAACAGTCCACAAAACCAAAAGACAACCGACAGAATGGGAGAAGATATTTGCAAATGACATATCAGATAAAGGGCTTTTATCCAAAATCTATAAAGAACTTATCAAACTCAACACCCAAAGAACAAATGATCCAATCAAGAAATGGGCAGAAGATATGAACAGACATTTTTCCAAAGAAGACATCCAAATGGCCAACAGACACATGAAAAAGTGCTCAGCATCGCTCGGCATCAGGGAAATCCAAATCAAAACCTCAATGAGATACCACCTCACACCAGTCAGAATGGCTAAAATTAACAAGTCAGGAAAGGACAGTTGGCGGGGATGCGGAGAAAAGGGAACCCTCCTACACTGTTGATGGGAATGCAAGCTGGTGCAGCCACTCTGGAAAACAGTATGGAGGTTCCTCAAACAGTTGAAAATAAAGCTACCCTATGATCCAGCAATTGCTCTACTGGGTATTTACCCCAAAGATACAAATGTAGGGATCCGAAGGGGTACGTGCACCCCGATGTTTATAGCAGCAATGTCCACAATAGCCAAACTGTGGAAAGAGCCAAGATGTCCATCAACAGATGAATGGATAAAGAAGATGTGGTATATATATATACAATGGAATATTATGCAGCCATCAAAAGGAATGAAATCTTGCCATTTGCAATGACGTGGATGGAACTGGATGGTATTATGCTGAGCAAAATAAGTCAATCAGAGAAAGACATGTATCATATGACCTCATTGATATGAGGAATTCTTAATCTCAAGAAACAAACTGAGGGTTGCTGGAGTGGTGGGGGGGTGGGAGGGATGGGGTGGCTGGGTGATAGACATTGGGGAGGGTATGTGCTATTATGAGCACTGTGAATTATGTAGGATTGATGAATCACAGACCTGTACCTCTGAAACAAATAATATATTATATGTTAAAAAAAAGAAGAAGATAGCAGGAGGGGAAGAATGGGGGGGGAATCGGAGGGGGAGACAAACCATGAGAGACTATGGACTCTGAAAAACAAACTGAGGGTTCTAGAGGGGAGGGGGTGGGGGGATGGGTTAGCCTGGTGATGGGTATTAAAGAGGGCACGTTCTGCATGGAGCACTGGGTGTTATGCACAAACAATGAATCATGGAACACTACACCAAAAACTAATGATGTAATGTATGGTGATTAACATAAAATAATAAAAAAATTAACAAGGCCAACTGAATGGCCTAGGAGATAAGCAAAAAAAAAAAAAGACTGAAGGAGAAATAGTTAAATTCAATGGAAGAGAATCAGTTACTGTCATATTGTTGAAGGTGTCTTGGAGACCACCCAATGACTTGTGTTAGTTCAGTGGGATTTTTTTTTCCTGATCATCAAATTTAATTTAAAAAATTACTGATTTAATTTCTCTCCCTAAGTCTATATTTTCAGTTTCACCACCAAAAATCAAAACAAACAACAACAACAAAAACCCCCAAAACCTTAATTAGTTAAGTAGATTTCTCATGGGGTTGCAGTTCCAGTCAGTTTATAAATAAATACACCCAACATGGGGCTCAAACTCATGACCCCAAGATCAAGAGTTGCATGCAGTTCCAATCAAAAGACAGACATTTGACTATTTTTTTAACATTATTTGTATTGCCTTATAAGTAAACATGTCGGCTTGTTAGAACTTTATTTATTTTTAATGAAAAAAAAATTTTTTGAACTCATGACCATGAGATGATCAAGACCTGAGCTGAGATCAAGAGTAGTACACTTAATTAACTCAGTGAAACACCCAGGCACCCAGTATGTTAGAGCTTTTTAAAATTAAAAAGAACCTTATACTAACTTGAGTAAAAATACATTAATCTAACTCTCCTTGCCCATAAGGTCAAAGATTTTCCTCTTAGGTTTATCATTGTATTTTCTGAAACCAAAATAGTGCTTGGCACTGAGTAAGTACTTGATACTTGTCAAATAAATACATGCTTTCCAGTCTAACAGAATAATATAGCTTTTATTAAAACCAACAAAAGGGGGCACCTGGGTGACTCAGTCCATTAAGCCTCTGACTCCTGACTCTTGGTTTCAGCTCAGGTCCTGATCTCAGGGTCGTGAGATAGAGCTCTGAGTCAGGGTCTGCGTTCAGCGGGGAGTCTGCTTGAATAGTCTCTCTCCCTCTCCCTCTCCCCTTCCCCCTACTCACACTCTCTCTCTGTCTCAAAATAAATAAATAAATCTTTTTTAAAAAATGATTTTTTAAAAATAAAACCAACAAAAGTATATTAGTACTCAGGTTTTTTGGTGGCTGTTTGACAGTGAAGTTTGAATACTACACACCTTGTAATTAAGAAGTTTGTGAGCTCCCAAATAAATACTGTCCCCTCCCCTGGTCATTGTGGACTCACTCTGTGCCAGGCAGTTTTACACATTTAAATCCTCACAACTCTGCCATTTTGCAGATGAGAAAGCTGTGGCTAAGAGAGGTCAAGTTTAAGGTCATGCAGCTGGTTGGTGGCAGAACCAGAATTTGGGTCTCAGTAAGTTTGGATCTGAAACCCGTGCTCTGAACTGTTGTTCTGTGCAAGGGCAAGAAAGCGTGGGGATCATGGTCTCGAGGTCTCAAGGTCTCTGGAGCTGGGCTGCCTGGCATTTAAGTCAGGGCTCTGCTGTGTGACCTTGGGCAAGGGGCTAGACCTCTCTGTGCCTCAGTTTCATCCCTTCTAAAATGGAGGTAAGACTCGTACCCACATAATAGGGTTGTTAAGATAATGAAATAAGTTTCTATGTAAAACAAATAGTAAGTTTGCAAGTCTCACTTCTTATCATTATTTCTGAGCACGGGGAGTTTAGGTATGTGGTCTTTTGAGCTGGTGCAAAGCGCCAGGCTGGTGGTTTACATGGTCTTGATCATATGGGCTAGGTTGCCTTTCTGCCGCTGCTTCTGCAGTCTGGCAACAGCCCTACGAATCGACTGCAGTTGTTATCAGACACTTTACACTTGCCTGGTCTGCTGGTTTGGGTCGTGTGTCAAGTTGGCAGCTCATTTCCCCAGAGCAGTTGGTTGGAATGGGACTCCGAGGCTGTGCCTATAGTCATAAAACACACAGACCCGGCTAAAATGGTCATCATCTTTCCTCGTGATGCATATGGATTGCTGCAGCTTTATTGATCAGGCAGCAATCTCTTGTTTTCACGAAAAGCCCTGTGCTTATCCCACAGAGACCGGTTCCGCTGTTTTGTGCTTTCTTTTCTTTTGGCATTTTGACAAAGTCTGCGAATTAACAATGTTCCAGGGAGTGTTTTGAAGTAGTTGGCTGTTTACGAATCTATCTTGCTCTATGGATCAAAAACTGAGATGACTGAAGATTATTATTGCCTCCTTGATCCACTCCCTCCCTGTGCCAGTTGCAGAATCATCTTTCTGGAACACCAATCTGATTGTGTCACTATTTTGCTTAAAAATCTTCAGTGGTGAAGGAGACTTTGGGGATGATAGAAATATTGATGGTCATGATTGTGGTGGTGATTATATATAAAAATTCATCAAACGAAATTAACATCACATCATTAAAATTTGTGCAGTGTACCATATGTAAATTATATCTCAATAAAATAAAAGTAACCAGGAACAGATAAAAACCCAAACTCCTTTGGTGCTCATTCGGGGCACTCTTCTGCCTGGCCACAGTGTCTTTC
Organism: Eumetopias jubatus; assembly: GCF_037043125.1. Classification (NCBI taxonomy): domain Eukaryota; kingdom Metazoa; phylum Chordata; class Mammalia; order Carnivora; family Otariidae; genus Eumetopias; species Eumetopias jubatus. The sequence continues at coordinate 127,464,002 of NW_028274813.1, forward strand.
CAGACTCCTTTCTTGCCGCTCTGCTTCCCTGTCCCCAGCGCTGTAGCCACGCACTTTCCTTGCCTGTCAAACCCTCACACAGGCCCAAACATTTGCATGTGCTGTTTCTTCTTCTAGGAAAACTCTTCTCTTCCTCCCCTCCCTTCCTTTCAAGATCTCCTATGTGCTAGACTCTCTGGATCCCCCTGAACAAGTCTATTACCTCCCCTCATGAGGCATTTCTGTCCCCACTGGGACTTTTCTTTTTCTTCTTCTGGAACATGGGATCTTTAGAACAGAAGGGAAGGAGGGAGACAGGGGCAGATGGGAGGGCCTGGATACAGGCAGGCTGATGTAAATAAGATCCCCAAAGCTTCTGCTTTGTGGCTTCTTCTAAGAAGCCTCCTGTTCTCCCTCCAACAACAGAAGCAGGAGAGCAGAGTGGTTAAGAGTTTGGACTCTGAAGACAGTCTGTGGAGGTTCCCAGCTCTTGTCCTTACTAGCTGTGTGACTTTGGGCAAGTTACTTAACCTCTCTGTACATCAGTTTTATATCTATAAGATAATGAGGACGATGATAGTTTTCTACCCCAGAGGATCAAATGGATTAATACATGTCAAGTACTAAACACAATATCTGGCTCGTAATAAAGGCTATATAAGTATTGATATTATTATTCTTGCCCACCAAAGATACTGAGATGAATAAGAGCCCACCTTATGTTCCTTCAAGGAACATTTTTTCCTGGTGAAGTTCAGACAATCAAATGAGCAAGTCAATACCAAGGTGATACCACATTGTAATAGTTGCTATGAAAGGAACAAAGAAGGTAAGGTCCTAGGGAGTAATTGTTTTTGTGGGCAAGAAGAACTTTTTGGCTGGCATGGTGGGGCCTCTATGAAGGGAGTATATTTAGCCTAAGTGCTGAGAAGGAGCCCGGCATGCAAAGACTACAGGAGAGGTATTCCAGGAAGACAGAATAGCAAGTGAAAAAGCCCCGTGGTGGCATGAGTGTGATGTGTTTGAAGAACAGAAAGGAGCTCCTGGGGCTGGAGCACAGGAGGGCTGGGAGATAGGGCCATAGGACTGGCAGAAGCTTTGTTCATGCAGGCATGTACCAGCTGTGCAAGAAGTTTGAATTTGATTTTAACTATGTGGGAAGCCACCGGAGAGTCTTAAGCAGGTCCGATCCTACCAGAACATTGAATACTTTCCGGTTCCAGTGGAAGCCAGATCAGGAACACTGTCTTCTGGGTTATTCCCTGCAAAGGTTCTCCCATGCTGGTATGATGATACTGTTTCCTCCGATAGACTGGACCTCTCAGGCCTGCCCTGTTCTCAGTGCTCTCTCAGCCTACCTCTTTGTCCCCCAACCCATCGAAACTGACCCAGCCTGTGCCCACACCCTCATGAACTTCCTAAACAACTGTCCAGCTCCAGCCTGGGTGAAATGTTCCCAATCTCTTCCAAATGACTGAAAGTTCTTTAGCAGGAAGCCCCACAGAGGAAGTGCAGGTATGCATAGGGGAGTATTTCCAACAATGGAATTAGTCATCATGCAAGCCAGCTGTGGGGAAATATTGAGCAAAAGGACCATTCTTTGTGGCTCTCTCAGATCTGGCCATGCCTCTGATGTGCGAGCTTCTTCCTCGGGACACCCTCTCAGTATTTTGATGTGGATTTGCCTTGATCTTACCTGTCTGAGGATTTCCACCTCATCCCTGGGATCTTGGTCTCAGTGTATGTTGAGAGGCATTGCAAAAAGTCCTCAAACCAAGCCAGCTACTGCCTATCTGAGAAAATACACTCAATTGTCATCTCCCCTGATTCTTTAGCGATTTAGTATCCTGACAGCATAGGTCTTCTGATCACTTGTTTGACGGGGCTGACACTAAACAGATTCTGGAGGAGCCAGTGGATCAATGTAGAGACATAGCCTTCAGCAACTCCAATTCTGATTCGAGCAAATTGCAAATAAAGTGTGCTAGAGCCTGAACAATAGAAGGGTCCATGGTTAAGAAAGTTTGGCTTAAGAAACAGAGAAACTTGGCTTTGAATCTCAGCTTCACTGGATATTTTTGTGGTTTTAGGCAAGTGACTTACATTTTTTTGTGCTTCAGTGGAGTTGATAATTAAACTTTGCAATTACCAATGTGGTAGTTCTGTGTGTGATAATTATGTAAACTGTCAGATAGTGCATAGTAGGTACTCTATACTTTCACTCTATTTCTGGCTGGAAATTGAATGTTGAAGGCTGTGTTATCATTTAGTTTAGTGGGCTTTGACTTAAAGCTAAAGGCCACATTCTCCCAATAGTTTAAGCCCCTGCACTACCCCATCCTACCTTCCTTTACCTTCCCATTCAATAATCTATCATGTAGAAAGTTTAAGCCATTTGCCCAGGGTCATGTGGCTAAGAAATAGAGGCCAGGATCACCAATTTCCACTTTCCTACTGCCAATGGGCACTCTGGCAAGTTGTTTTCATGCTCAAGGATTTTGGGGGGCTTTATTCAATGGGACTTTGTGACAGGTCTGTGCTAGGTACCATGCCACAGGGATAAGTGAGACATATTCTTCAGGTCCCTCTCATGCTTTATGAGTTTACAATGTTGTGAATGTTAAGTGGTCCAAATGCTTCATAAGAGATAAAGGTGGATATGGTTTCTTCTTAACAAGACCAGAAATGAAGTTATTTTTTTTTTTGGCCTCAGGCAGTTATTTAGGGTGTTAAGCTACTTGTGAAAATAAGACATGTAGAAATGATGAGCAGATGAAAATGTCAACATTTTCAAAGGCCAGGAGGAAAATTCAGTTTGTGTTCCATCCTGTCCTTGGCAAATAGTCAGTTTCCTCCCCCTCTGTTTTCTTATTAATCACAAGTGAATGTGGATCTGGCTTATTTACTTCTTTGATCTGTTTGCTCATTGACATTCACACAGCTTTGGGACTGGGGTTTTCATTTCCTTTGTCATCTTGATGAATGCCTGGGCAGTCACACAGCAAAATGATGGTGCAGGTCAAGAAAAATGGATTCAACAGTAGAATTTAGTCTATAGGGAAGGATCAATGACACCTTATAAGCAAGGAAATAACCTAGGATGGAATCTACCATCATAGGTATGAAGAGTTTTCAGGAGATGTGTCTCAGAGTTTTGACCTGGTTCAAGCCCTAAATCTTAAACTGGATACAAGTGTCCCAAGTGAGGTGGAGAACCCAAGCAGCTGTCTCTATAGTTCCTATCTAATCACTTTTCATGAGGGATCAATATGATTATGGCAAACATATTTTCTCGTCCATTGCTTTGGCTGTCTACTTGGTATTTGTAGTTTACAACAGAAAATCAAATTGCAGGATCTGGGTCATTCAAGTGAAGACCAACTTACCCCATATTTATCTAGGTAATTTAATCCTAATTTGTATGTAATCAGAATCACATGGTGACTGTGGCTTTTTTTTTTTTTTTTTTTTAGCTGATTTTCATCCTCAGGCCACCTTCCTTCTTGAACCTTGACTCAGTAAAGTCCTGGTGTTAGTTACTGTAAATGGTGCCTTCTCCTTTGTTTTTACAGAATTATATATTTGTAATGTCTATCTCTTCCTTAGAATATGTACTCCATGAGGGCAGGTCTCTCCAGCCTTGTGACAGGAGGTGCCTGGCACATAGTAGGTGCTTAATAGAGGCTGTTGAATAAGTAAAGATGAACAGGTAAAGCAAACTTTAGAGTCGCTCGATATATAGATAAATGGCAATTCTCTGTAACAGTTTCCAAACTTGAAAGTTTTATGTGTTTTTGAGCCTGGTTTGTGATTAACTAATATCCAGTGGAATTGTGGACTTTTCCCATTCACAAGTGGCATTTTTAAAGGTGGTAGGGATAGGAAAATTAGGAGTAGGTCCTTAAAATGAAAGACCCAAAGAGGTGCCCCTGACCTCCACCATGAGAACAGGCACTTGGAATTGTTCCATCCAGCTGTGACTCAATGTTGATTCATCTGAGATGCCCCTGTGGTCAGCAGCATGCATTTGAGAGATGGCCAACTGGGCGCCTGGCTTAGAATCACCAAATCTGGCTGGCTCCCAGGGAATCAAGTTCATGAACGTAGCTTGAAGGGTATCATCAGTACTATCATCATTGGGACTACATTCAGGTTCATAATATTTCAGACTCTTGAAATAGGAACTTCTGGATTTTGAGCTTTTTGAGATAGCTTTTATTGGGTTATTAATATGTATGCATGCATCCAACAAATATTAATTGAGCACTAGCTATGTGTCAGAGTGCAAGGCACTAGACTGCATGCAGGGCTTGAAGCAAAGCAGGTGCTCAATCACAATGACGGTTGGATGGATGGTCACACACTCACCTTGAGAGGTTTCTAAAAAGGAAAGCGCTCTTTGCTTGAACTGATCCTTTCTTTAAATTAATCATAGGAAAAACATTCCTCTTCTGTTTAATACAAGCCATGTTTCCCCTATCTAAATTTATTTTGAAGTGTTACTATGTTTTTTATTTGAATGAATTTTTTTTTTTTTTACCAGAAGTCCAGCAATAATGAGGTTCTAGACAATCTTATTTGAGATGTGTATTTCAAAATGAAAGAAGAAAGTGCAAAATCCCTCAGGTCTATTCTCGCTCCTTGTCTTTTAGACTCAAACTCTTTTAAAAATGCCTGTCATGTACATACACATATACACATCTTCTATCATCTATCTCTAGATATCAACCACAGAGACATACAATCCAGCTTGAACTAAAATCTTTCTCATTCTAAGAGACCACATGCCATGAAGTTTCTTTCTTTCTTTCTCTTTCTTTCTTCTTTTCTTTCTTTCTTTCTTTCTTTCTTTCTTTCTTTCTTTCTTTCTTTCTTTCTTTCTTTTTTCTTTCTTTCTTTCTTTCTTTCTTTCTTTCTTTTCTTTTCTTTCTTTCTTTCTTTCTTTCTTTCTTTCTTTCTTTCTTTCTTTCTTCCTTCCTTCCTTCCTTCCTTCCTTCCTTCCTTCCTTCCTTCCCTTCCTTCCTTCTTCTTTCTTTCTTTCTTTCTTTCTTTCTTTCTTTCTTTCTTTCTTTCTTTCTTTCTTTCTTTCTTTCTTTCTTTCTTTCTTTCTTTTCTTTCTTTCTTTCTTTCTTTCTTTTCTTTCTTTCTTTCTTTCTTTCTTTCTTTCTTTCTTTCTTTCTTTCTTTCTTTCTTTCTTTCTTTCTTTCTTCTTTCTTTCTTTCTTTCTTCTTCTTCCTTCCTTCCTTCTTCCTTCCTTCCTTCCTTCCTTCCTTCTCTCTTCTTTTCTTTCTTTCTTTCTTTCTTTCTTTCTTTCTTTCTTTCTTTCTTTCTTTCTTTCCTTTCTTTCTTTCTTTCTTTCTTTCTTTCTTTCTTTTCTTTCTTTCTTTCTTTCTTTCTTTCTTTCTTTCTTTCTTTCTTAAAGATATGTTTAGTTATTTGAGAGAGAAAGAGTGCACTGTGGAGAGGGACAGAGGGAGAAGAGAATCTTAAGCAGACTCCCCACTGAGCCCGACGTGGGACTCGGAGCCTAATGCCAGACTCAATCTCACAACCCTGAGATCATGACGTGAGCTGAAACCAAGAGTCAGATGCTTAACTGACTGAACCACTCAGGCACCCCATTTCTTAAATTATTTTACAAATAACCCAATTCAGTTTCAAGCATGACTCCCACATGAGAGAAGTGACATGTGACAGCCCCTTTACTCAGAGAAATGACAGCCTCATTTTGGCTGCCAAACTGATTATGCCACTTATTTATCTAATTAGTTAATTGGGTGAGTCATTATTTGAAGACAATGAATTGAAATAATATTTTTAAAGGAAGATTTAGGGCAGTAAGAAGTAGTGGGGTTTTTGTATGCATAAAAGGCAAGGGAGAAAATACTACCTAGCTTAAGAAAGTCTCTGATGCTATGGAATGTTATCCCCATGGTTCTGGACTCTCCCATACTCTCAGTTTTAACTAGAATATGGCTGGGTGAGAATATGAATAGATATCAAATGAGATTTTACTACTGAAAGAAGAGGGGCTGCATGGAATTCTCCCTTCTTCGTATCATTGGGTTGAGCTCTATTAATTTTTTTTAACTTTTAAACAATTTATCCCATTATGTATATAAAAGTGCAATTATGTAGTTAAGAGCATGGGCTCTGTGTCACATTTCCTGGTTCATAACTGGGCACGACCATGGGTTTGCTCACATCCTTAGGCAAGTCATTTAATTTCTCAGAGTTTTAGTTTTTTCCTCTGAAAAATTGGGATGATAATGGCTCCGACCTGGAAAGGTTAGAGAATGTTCATAAAATGCTTCAAAAAATGCCTGGCACATAGTAACTTTTCAATAAATGCTACCTACTAATATCTTCCTTGGGCATCATGAGCAAATGGTGGATGTTGTGAGACTTGATGCCGAGGGGCCAGTTATTTCTTAGGGCAACATTTTGGCCTTGGTAATGCTCTCTAAAATGTCCCTGGAATCTTTCCTAAGGTCCCACTATTGGAACCTATACTGCCTTCTGATTCATCACCCCAGAACTTTCTATTCCCCCATTTCTTTTTTTTCTTTAGCTTGTTTTTTTCCATTGCTAGTCAGCTGCTTCTTCCTTCGTGAGCTTGGAAAGTGCTTACTCACGACTTACCTACTACTTCAAAGCCATATGTTTCATTTTATCATTGACATCCAACTTATTTATCTGACCTTCACTACTTTATTCAGAATTCGAGTAGTCAGAAGCAATTGCCCTTCATCTCCTCAAATGTTTGCTTGGAAACTCTAAGTCAAAATGTCACCATGATGTCTTAGGCTTTCTCAGACTATTTTGCATAGATGTAGATAAAATATGCATATATACTTGGTGTACAGCCATAATAATAATAATAATAATAAAAATTATTATGCATTTTCTTCAATTAAGATAAATATAAAAATTTATTTCATTTTTAAATGAGGTATGATATTAGAAATTATTCCATCTTGTCATGGAAACTTCTTCTTCTTTTTTTTTTAGAGAGGGGAAGTGGGGAGGGTCAGAGGGAGAGGGAGAGAGAGAATCCCAAGCAGGTTCCACGCCCAGTGTGGAGCCCGATGCTGGGCTCGATCTCATGACCCTGAGATCATGACCTGAGCCAAAATCAAGAGCCAGATGCTTGACGGACTAAGCCCCCCTCAGGCACCCCTGTCATGGAAACTTCTGAACCAGAGGTTCTCTCTATCCAGTTGAATACCAACTTAAAGACATTCAAGAAAAAAAACTCTAAGAATCAAATTTATTTTGATTTTGCATTCACAAAGATCTGCAGCACATTTCTGGTTTGTTTTGTTGTTTTTTCTGTTTGCATCTATTTGGCTTTTTGCATGTCATTCTTTTGACATGATACAGATGGCATTTTCCTTCCTTCAATTTAAATAGTCAATGGGCACTGCTTGACCTGTAAGATATGCAGCTGTCTCCCACATACTGATAAATGCCCTGGTCTTGTGAGTCCAGAGCTCACAGCTCTATTAGAAGATATTTTGTTTTTCCCCAGCAAAGCATATGAGAATGAATGAAATGGAATGGAGATGATTCTGCCCTTCATACCCAAGGTCAGTGTCCTTTGAGGCTTCCTGGGAAAAATAGTACATTTACAAAGGTCAAATTGCTGAACTGGAAAAGTGGTATAATGGTGATTAGGGTGATGATCATGGCTTAAATTTGTTCAGCCTTTACGCTGCACTCAGTAAGTCACTGAACTCTTTAATTACCCTGTAGGGTAGATCTTATTATCTCCTTTTCCCAGCTGAAGGAACTTAAAACTCAGGAGAGTAAAGTAACTTGCCCAAGGTCATGTTGCTGTGGCCCGATGCCAGAACCCACACACATCATCCCCTTATAAGGCTGACCAGTGTTTTGTCATCAGCATGCCCTGATGATCCAATGGGGTCTGGCCAGACCCCTCTGAAGATAGGCTCCTGCCTATCTGATGCTCTCTGGACCCCTGCTCCTTTTCTCTCCTATCTTAATCATTTATAAATAAGGGATTATTACCCTATGATATTTTTCTTCTTTGAACAAATGTGGATGTTGGCCCCAAATTTCCTGCTTACTTTCTCCTAACACAATATGCCCTGGCCAATCTGGATATTTGTCAGTGAGATGTGGAATGAAAGTCTGACACTGGTTTCCTTTACATCCAAAGCTGGTACCTACAAATCTTTCAGAGACTCATTTGACAGCTCACTGTCATAAACATGTTTTCTTTTATGTAAATAGAACTAATGATACAGTTTAAATTTCTTTATGCTTTGCTGGAAATGAGATAAAGTGCTGAGCAAGAATTATTTGTAAAGCAAATTAAAGGGGAGCAGCATCATGATAAATATAAACATCATTATGTATGGAATTGTCCAAAGCTAGTTTCAAAGCTCAGCTCCACTACTTGCTGTGTGCCCTTTAGCAAGCCACCTGACCTCTCTGAGACTTGGTTTTCTAATTTTTAAGAGGAAGTAAACTCATCTACCAGCAGAGTTATTGAACAAGCTGCAGAAATGTGAAAAGATTTATGTGCTTAATGAACTTAAAAAAATAAGTCTCATCTTTCCTAAGCAGTTAACTTGGAAGCATGATGTATCCACCAAATGCACAAAAGAAATTTATTTGGAGGACTTGTTTACCTTTTTAAAGCACACGTTGTTTTGGCACACATGTTTGAGCATGCTCTATTCTTATAATGAGTGCAGGAGAAGTCCTGAATCACACACAAAGCATACTTTTAAGAAAAACTGACAGGCATTAACATTTCACAGGCATCCATCCCTGGATGCGTGAATATTGCATTAAAAAAATCTACTGGCATTACACTTTGTGGCATATTGTTGGAAGTGAATAATTTATCTGGTGCGACTGCTTGAGGAAATATTTCTCCATATCTGCACGTGGATTCTTCTTTCTCATTTCTCAATAGATATATTGCATAGGTAAAATGAATTTTATAATGCTCTTAAATGTTTTTCAGTAAGAGATGAATTTCAGAGTCTCACATTTAATCAATAATTTTCTAGTTGACAGCAGAATAAGAGAGCATTCCAACCAGTTTGCTCAACAGCCTCAGAAAACAGCAGGTAAAGGTCACTGTCCAATGTGCTGAAAACTACTAGGGCTTTTGAAATAAGTGGCCCTGCTTTGTTTTCTAATATAAAATCCAAATTTAAAAATACTTTGCAGTATTTAAAGTAATTTTTGTGGCTTGTAGGATAACATCTGTCAAATGCTGGTTTGATACCTGAAAGAATAGTAATAATCCTGAAATTATTTGATTTTATGTTCTTTATTACGACAATAAATAAGAATTTCTCCTGCTGCAAAGATAAGTGGATTTGTATAATTTTATTAAGTGTAAATTATGACTAATTTAATAATTTTCTATATTCATTTATTAGGAAGCAGCACTTGGGATTTGTGGGTTTTCATCTGCACAAAACTCTGACTATATTTCTTTTAAGGCTGGTATTTGGATGCTTAAAGCTTTTAAAGAAAAACTGAACCACATAATTGAAGGTTAAACTAACTTTGATTTACTATATTGGATTTTATTTAAAACTACAAAATCATAATAATGAAGTTAATTTATACTCATAAGATACCAAAATATGAATTACTAAGAAATTTGGGGTTGAAATTTAACATCTTGTATTAAGACTATATATTAGCTTTTATTTAGTTATTTTGTTTTATCCATAAGTTTTCCTATGCTCATATTATTTTAAAAGGAGTAATTACAGAATCATAAATACAGAGAGCAAACCAGTGGTTGCCAGAGAGGAGGACAGTGGGGGGATGGGTGAAATAGGTGAAGGGGATTAAGAGGAACAGACTCCTAGTTATAAAATAAATAAGTCATGGGGGTAAAAAGTACAGTATAGGGCATATAGTCAATAACATTGTAATTATTTTCTATGGTGATAGATGGTAGCTACCCTTACCATGATAAGCATAGGGTAATGTATAGAATTACTAACACTATGTTGTACCTCTGAAACTAATATAGCCTTGTATGTCAATTATATTTCAATTTTTAAAAAAGGAATAAGTATAGGGAGATCAAGTGAGATAGACAGAGCTCCACCACCTGCTTTCTACAGAGGCCAGGACAGGTCCCAGGAAGATGTCAGTTGGTTGAGTATGTCCTCTAACTTCTTGAGTCTGGAGAATTTGGAAGCCAAAAGAATGCCTTTTACTTTGAACATGAATGCATGGTTTGAATGGTAAAGTTATCTACAGGCTTTTTTTGAAAAATTATTTGGAAGCTCTTATTGTTATAACCCATCAACTATTATTATAGGTTGCTCTTCTTATTGTTCTCATGACCTAGCTTTTAATACGAAGCCTTAGCTTATCTGCATTCTCCTTCTTACCTTAGTTTTTTTTTCTCCAAATTTTGCCCCCTCCCCTATTCCTTTTGTGGATCACATTTAGTTCATGGCACACTGTCATAATTGGTCCTTGGAAAGATGTCCTGTGTTTTGTGATCTAGTTATTGTCATTCTTTCCTCACCTCCATCCCATTTACCTCCACTCAGAGGCATCCACTCCAACATGTTTGAGGAGTGCACCTACATATATTCTTAAAATATAGTTGTAATTGTTTTAAAAAAGATTTTATTCGTTTTTTTAGAGAGCACTAATGGGAGAGGCAGAGGGAGAGAGAGAATCTCAAGCAGACTCCCTGCTGAGTACAGAGCCTGACACAAGGCTTGATCTCACAACCCTGAGATTCATGACCTGAGCCAAAACCAAGAGTCAGCCACTTAACCAACTGAGCCATCCAGACGCCCCTCATTATTTTATTTTTTATGTATTTTATACACATAGATGGCACTGCATCATAGTTTTGTTCTGTTTCTTCCTTTATTGTTTGATGCTATTTTTAAAGATCTACCCATGCTAATAATGTGTATGTGCTAATGTGTATATACATATATGTTTATATGTATTTCAGTGTTTCTGACTTTATAAAGAAGTCAATTTTCTCCAAATTAACTTCCCAATACAATCTAATTGTAAGAAAATCCTCCCTTTATATATAATGTTGCAATCTCATATATGAATATGGTAAATCTCTCTGTATATAATATATAATATAAAAGTATTATTTGGCAGAGTTTTAGATTTTCTCCATAATGGTCTAATACACTTACTTTTACAATAACTCCTTGATACTTGTTAGATTTTATTGCTATTGTGTACGTTGTCTTATTTCATATTATGTTTTCTTGTTAGTTACTGCTGATAAGGAGAAATGTTATTTATTTTAGTATGTTGATCTTTTATTACCTAGCAACCTTGGATTATTAAATCTCTATGAATAATCTACATGAGAGATCACATCATTCATCAGTAATGCTCATTATGTCTTGTTACTTCCAATGTTTTCTGTTTTTCTCTTGCTTCATTCTTTGCCTAATTCCTTTGGTGAGGACCTAATACTATGTTGTACAGTTGTGGTAAAAGTGTGCATTATTTTCTTGATCTTAAAGTGAATGCATATAAAATTTTCTCATTAAACATGTTGTTTCCTTTAGGTTTTTGGTAATGTATTTCTCTATAGCCATAAAAACTTATTTAGAGTGCTTTCTTTTTCACTAAATTCTGAGAATCTTCAATTTCCATTTTTATGTTTTTAAAGATTGTATTTATTTATTAAAGAGAGAGAGAGGGAGAGTGGGAGGAGGAGCAGAGGGAGAGGGACAAGCAGACTCCACACTGAACACAGAGCTTGATATGGGGCTCGGTCCTACTACCCTGAGATCGTGACATGAGCTGAAACCAAGAGTCAGATGCTTAACTGACTGAGCCACCAAGGTGGCCCTCCATTTTTATTTTATCTTTATCCCAGACACAGAGTATTTCTTATTTTTCAGACATATGATGTTGATTTCTAATTTTATTGCTTTGAGGTCAGAGACCAATATGTACGAAGCTTCTGTTGTGGCCTGGTACATTGTAAATTTTTGCAGACATTTCATATGTATCAACACACTTCTACATAGAAACTTCGTTAGTTCTTCTGTGAAATGACTTTGTGTTTGCCTGTCTTTTTCTGAGAAGAAAGTATTAAAATCTCTAGCTTCTCTCCATAGTTTTAGCAATGTTGCTTCATATATTTTGATATGGAATTATTTAGAGCATTGTGTTCATGACTATTATAATTTCTCGATCTGGTGCTTCTTCTACCAGTATATGTCATGTCTTTATCCTTATGATAATTTTTACCTTAAATTTTATCTAGTCTGATATTGAGGTGTTCCTGTGAATTTCTTTTGATTCATATTGTTTCATTCCTTTATTTTCAACTGATAAAGCTTCTCTCCTTGACCAAACTTCTGCCAGCCTCCTTTTAACCCTCAAAAGTACACCTTGACCTTGGCCTGCTAGTCTTTGTAAATATGACCTCTTGGGGCCCCTGGGTGGCTCAGTCGTTAAGCGTCAGCCTTCGGCTCAGGTCATGATCTCAGGGTCCTGGGATCGAGCCCCGCATCGGGCTCCCTGCTCTGCGGGAAGCCTGCTTCTCCCTCTCACACTCCACCTGCTTGTGTTCCCTCTCTCGCTTTGTCTCTCTCTGTCAAATAAATAAATAAAATCTTTTAAAAAAATAAGTAAATATGACCTCTTGAATTGAGTATTTCTGTTACAAGATCTGAGGGCAGTCTTGGAAGTGACATTTCGCCTCACTGAACTTGAAGCTCCTCATTTGCAAAATGAGATAATATGAGTATGTATTTTATAGTGGATGTGAAAAGAAACTAATGAAATAGTGTGTCAGACGTGATATTCTTGATGTGCTCATGGACAAGAGAGTCGTCACTGAGCTGCCCCCACTATGGCTCTAAAATTTTTGATAAAATTCTTTTACAAAAGGACCGGAAGGAAAGGGGAGAACAGGTGATGTTTTCTTCTGTTTCACAAGGTCAGGGAATTTGCTGTGATTTTTAAAAACCATAGGGGCACCTGGCTGGCTCAGTCAATGGAGCACATGACTCTCGATCTCAGGGTTGTGAGTTCAAGCCTATGTGGAGCCTACTTAAAAAAAAAAAAAAAAAAACCATACATAGTTTTTTATGCTGTGGACAGTTAATGACTTCTATCTAGCAGCTTCTTTTTATGAAGTGGGTCTTAAGGATTGGCATGTGATTCCTAGCTTGAAATCAAGCTTGTGCTCTTTGCCAAGCACCTGCTATGCAGGCTCCCAAGGCTAGATAGGATGGATGTTGTTTGCTGCAAGTTCACACCTGTCATTTTCAGGCATGTGGCTGCTTTCATACCACACATTACTTTTTGCCCATTTTTTTCCTTCCTAAAGTGAAAAAATGCAAATCTGGTCACTAATTTGTTTTCTGTTAATACATAGTGGTCACTTTGACTCAGTGAGGCATCTGTTTCTTGGGCATCTGTGTTGGCTCAACAGCATGCCCTATTCAGCTCTTGGAGGTGAGCGAGTTGGGGAGAAGGCAGCAAGCTGGAAGGGTGCTCCTGCAAGTGTTGTGGGAGGGGAACCCCTACAAGGAGTTTTGGCCATGCCATCCTGATGCCCCACCATAGAGTAGTACCTCAACAAATATTTGTTGTACCCTGTTGACTTGACGTGTATGGTTAGCCTCTCATTTCCAATGAAGTAGGGCTAACTTTGCTCTGCCTTGACATTTTCCAAACTGAATATTAAAAAGAACAAGAACAAAAGCAACATCAGAGCCAGGGAACCCCCTCAGGAAGACCCAGACCACCTATAGTTCCTCCTCTCCCTTGGAGCAGAGCAGATAGTGGCTCCACTTGCCAGGTTTAGGCTAGAAGAGGCAGATCTGAGAGTGGACCCACACTGTGCATTTTTAAAATGTTAAGGCCTTTGAAGACATCCATATATATGAGAAAAACACAAAGACACTTTGCTGGCACAGAATGAAAGCAGCGATCATCTCAAGTTGCTTCACATCCTACTTCTGGAAAGCACTCAGCTTTTGTAGCTGTCCATTTATATTAACATGAGGACTAATTCTCAAGCGAAATGCTTGTACAATGACCCCAAAAGAGATCACTGGAATAGATTTAAGTGGGATGAATGTGCTTATCAGCTCAGAAACAGCAGGCCAGAAAAAATATTTTATTTGTTTTCCTCCACATTATAGCATGTTTAAATATATCAAACCTAGATTATGACCTTGAGGACCCACCCAGTTTTCCCCTCCTTTTGTAGTGGAAATGTGGGAATTGCAAACCTGTGTTTGTGTTAGCTAACTAATCATCAGGGGGGAGATGAGTCAGAGAGCTTTCTTTCCCATAGGAACCTGGCCAGGGCACTGGGATGCTGGAATGGATATCTGCTGCAGGACAGGATCGTATCTAGGCTGAGTCAGCTGAGATTAGTGGAGGGCAGTTTCGATTAGTGTCCTTACTAGGGGAACTCTAGAGAGAAGATGATGTTCCAGTTAAGCAGAAATGGCAGGATAGAGAAGCAGTGAGCTCTGGTTCTGTCACTTGAAGGACAATGAACAGTGCCATGCGCATGGCACAAGAAGGCTTGGCTTCCCCCTTTTTGCTCTGCCTTGTAAAAGTGTGACCCTGGGCCAGCCCACACATGTCTCTAGACCTCATGAGCTTCAGCTCCTGTTTTGATAGAGTTGGGGTAATGCCTTTGGGCAGCTGAGTTGCTTCCAGTTTGGGGCAATTGAGAGTAATCTCATTTGGAAACACCCTCATGGACACACCCAGAAATAATATTTAATCTGGGCACCCCATGGTCTGCTCCAGTTAATGCATAAAATGAACTTTCCCTACCTTCTAGGGTGCTGGGCTGGTTAAATGCAAGGGAGGGATGTTGTAAAGTCATATGCATTTGGCACATATGCCTTGGAGAAACACCAGAGACAGAGAGGAAGGAAAATTGGCAGATAAAGAATAACAGAGTGCCTGACACTTGATGGTTACCTGCTCTAGCTGCCTTCACCAGGTTATGGATGTGGATATTGTTACCTAGGTACATTTTCTGTCAGCATTGGGATCGGATGGCACAGGGGAGGGCTCGCGTTCTGCAGTTGTATTCTATTATAGCTGGAACAAAATATGTCTCTCTCTTTAAAAAAAAATCTGCAGGCACCAAAAACATCCATATACGGGAAACTGTTTAAGTGCTTTAGGCTTTTGCTCATAATAATTTATTAAAGATCTGCTACTAAAAGTGTCTTCTTTCAAAAATAAATCAATAGTTCACACATAGGCCAAGATACTAAAATTCTCTTCTTGCTAGAAATTAGTCATGGAGAGAAAAATCACATTTGATGTATTTGTGAGACATTTATTCACTCTCCTATGTCCCGGGTGTGGCACAAGCATAAAATGATGCAGAAAGCATTGGTCTAGAGGATGTATATAATTCTATATAAAGAATTAAAGTATGAAAATAAGATGCTCTAAGTGCTGTTGTATCACAGAATTACATGGAAAAGCTGGGAGGGACATGTTATGTCTAGGTGGGTCTTGGCCAATGCCTTGATGAGGAAGAGACATTTGAATTGGGTTTTATAGGCTAATTGGACACCCCTTGGATATGTGGGACCCTGTGGGGTAGAAGGAGGCTTGGACTGGGAGACGGGCTATGGAATGTGGCTACAGATGAGGCAAGTAGCTGAGGTTAGTTGTAAGGTCCTCCATGCCAAGTTAGGGAATTTGGATTTGATTCTGCAGCCAAGGGAGGGATGTTGTAAAGTCATATGCATTTGGCACATATGCCTTGGAGAAACACCAGAGACAGAGAGGAAGGAAAATTGGCAAAGTTATGAACTATCCTCTATTTATATATCAAGCAAAGCTTTTTTTTTTTTTTTTTTCTGGCTTAACAAGGTGTGTCTACTGGGGTTTGTTCAGATGACATTGCACTAGAATAAGGGCTATGCCATTTGGGACTGTTAATGAGTAGAAGTGTCTCCATGGGGTAAATATAAAGGAAAGGGGAGATGTAGGAGGGGAGCCCTGGGGATTCTAGCCAAGCACAGGGTCAGGCAGGTAATAAGAAAAATGACTATTTTTCACATAGCACCAGTGACATGTCCGGCTGTGACACTCAGCCCTACCACACCAGGCAGTTGAGATCTAATCCCAGGGCTATGGGATCTTGCCTTTCTTCTGCTTAGCCTGTCAGCCCATAGATGCTGGTCTTAGATGGTAGCAAATGAGGAAAGCCTGTATACCCTGCTTCTGATAGATACAGGAGTGAGGCTGGCCTTATCAAAATATCAACCTTCTTCCCAGAGAGTCAGTATCAGTGAAGGTAAAAGAATGTTCTCATCCTAGTTTTTAATAGCAAAAAACCTTGCCATAAAGAAGGGAACAGATCATTAAAGAGAAGTGTACAGGGGAATACATTATGGCAGTTAAAATAAATTAATTAGAACTACATATATGCTAAATAAATGTAATATAAATCTCTAGAATATAATGTTGGGCTGAAAACCAAGGATATTCACAAACAGGATACAATTTATAGAAAACTTAAAACCCATCCAAAACATACTGGACACAGACATTAATATGTAGGAAGATATAAAAACAGTTGAATCTCTGGAAGGAAGAGAGAGGGACAAGTTGGGAAGGGTCTACACAGGGGGCTTCAGTTTTATCTGTAGTACTTCCTTTGTTTTGAAAACAAAGCCAGTGAGGTAAATGTTAAGTTATATAAAGCCAGCAGTAGGTTCATTATATTATTTTCTCTTCCTGTTCCTGAAGAGAAAGAGACATTTCATAATACAAGAAAATTTTAAAAGGACACTCTTTAACCAGGGCACCAAGGCCTACTCAAACAAAGATGTTACTTTTGACACTGAAGGAAAATTTGAATTGCTTTTTCTTCCCAGTGGCAGCTTTTGGTTTTTATCCATGGTGCACAAGTGTGAGTGTTTGGGGGTCTGTTAAGTGGAAGTGGACACATTTATCCAAATGGAGTATTATGTTCATACCAGAAACCTGAAAGCATATTTTCTTTAAAAGAAAGGCAGGATATGTTACCTTAATGAGAGAAGGGCTTGTGCTCTTGGTAAGGGCCTAGACCACAAAAGATGCGGGGCATCAAAGGGGTAAGTGTGAGCTAGGGTGGAAAGCCAGAACCTGGCTGTGGTGATCTTGCCCCAGGGGAGTGGCTGGAGATCTTAATGCTAATTTTCAAACCTGGAGCCTGACCCAGGCTAGTGTGCATGTGGCCTGAGCTGGTGGAGGGAGCAACAGGAGCAAGGATTCTAACTATGTGGAGATTTCTCTCTAGGGCTGTCACCATCTCCATGTGTATTTAAAGTTGGAAACAGCACGTTGTAAGATATACTTTCTATTTTGAACATAATACTCTTTTTGTCATGTAAACTACAGAAAGTAAAACTCAACAGATCTTGGGGGAAGAATTTTAAGGAAATCATCTGACTCTTAACCGCCCCCATCAGTCCTTGGGAGGAAGAATGAGGATTTGGGAATGAATGGCCATGAGATTTGTTGGAAGAGGGGGGAGCATGCTCAGGGGACCAGAATCTTGGTGGTGATGATGAGAGGGCAGGGGCAGGAGAGGAGGTGGGTAGAGAGCGGTTGACAAAAAAAGTGTGCTCTCAGTGAGAGCTCCCCACCTGGAATTGGGGTGAGTGGGTGGGTCATGATTCTGTTTGTCAAATGCTGCTGTCACAAACCAGGGTGCCTCTGGGGAAATGTTAGGCCCTTAGGTGTTTTGGGGCAGAGCAAATGCTTTGAGAATCCCAATTGTAGGTAGTGGTTTTCCTTGTCTGTTTCCAAGCCTGTTCTTATTGAATTGGGACCACAGGCAGTATGGGCTGAGAGGAATCCATCAAGGGATGCAGGTTTCAGTGCCCAGGTAGGGTGACGGGTAAGCCAGGTAATGGAGCAGAGGCCCAATGGAAGTTTCTGGACATGCACAGTGGAGATGAGGGCTTGGGGGGTTATTCTGGGTAAAGGCTATTAATTTCAGGCCCACTTGCTGATGAAGAAGTAGCTTTGAACTACTGAGGAGGAAAATTATTATTTTCCTCTATCCATCTTAGGTTCATTGGCCAGGGCCCTCTCAATTAAACTGACCAAAGACAGGTGAGCAAGAGAAATAAACTGAAGCTCTGGAACAAGTGCAGTGCATACAGGTGTGTTCAGCAATGAGGAACTCAAAGGGATGGTTAGAACTTGGGCTTATATAGCATCTTAAGCAAGAGAACAATACATTTTGAGAGAAGTGACAAGACGAAATAGAAACACTTTGAGCTTCTAGGGTGGCATACTGTGGGAAGGCAAATATGGGGGAAACTAATGGAAAGGAAGGGCTTGTTAGTAATATTAGGTATGTAGACTCCTCCTGGGCCGCCTTAGGCCAATAAGTGTCTAGAATTGTCTCTGGTGATGAAATTCTGTTCTTTCTGGTAGAGAGGAAAGAGGGGACACCTTTGCAAATTCAAGTCCTGCTTTCAGGCAAATGAGAGAGGACAGAGACCTTTTCTTGTATACGCTTCTCAATTGTCTTCAGCTCAAAACAGTTAATATGCCTAAGTGGTATATTTGTGGGTGGCACATTCTGCTGCCCTTCAGAATGTATTGTGGCAGTTGGATGATTAGGTGTGCTTCTCACTGACTAGGGACCAGATGGAGCTGGGCCTGAGTGCTGAGGGGCTTCAGATGTGTGGGCCAGCTAGGGAGGCAAGCTCTTGGTTTTCTTCTGAACTGTTACCAGAGTCTGACTTTCTTCTGAACTGTTACCACTGGTTAGGACTTCCCATATTTCTATATCTGAGGTGCATTCAAAAGTCCAGGAACTGCCTTGATCCTACACAGGTTCAGGCCTTCCCTATTGCTTATGTTCTGATATTTGATAATTTATGAAGAAGTAAGGTTTCTGCTGAGGGAATCAGATGCTTTATTTTTGTGTCTGGTCTTTGTGGCCCATTTCACTGAGATCCAGGTGGAATTGCTCTGTCAGAATCAAGCTTTTGATCTTTGAAATGCTATTTCTAGAACTGACGAGAATGATGAGATACAGAGAGTTTAGGGATAATTATTGAACCGTATGTCTTGAAACCTATTCAAATATACAGGTTCTCCCCACTATTTAAAAGTAGAGCATTCCCATGAAATCCTTCATGGACCAAAATGATGTAAAACAAAGAAACAATTACCATTAATTTATACAGAAAATTTTTTGAGCATTCCCGGACCCCCCAGATAACTTCTCTTAGGCTTTTCTGATACCTTAGGACACATCTTGCTAACAGATGCACAAAATAAATCAAGATAAAGCACAGCTGCTCACAGACAGTTCAAAACTCTGGCGCTTGGTGCCTAGGTACTGAGTGTAGTTCTGGGGAAGGATGTTGGTGGAGGGGGGCACTCTTCCTGCTTGGGGTGCATGCTGCCTCTATAACGGTTTGCCACAAAACAATCCCAGAATGCTATTTTCACTTTTTTCACAAAAGCAAGACTCTTCTCCAGATTTCTTTTGGTTAGCAAAAACAAGTAGGTCTTTCTTAAAAGCAAGTGGTGTAAGGTAAGGTGAACTTTCAAAAAGTGGGGGATACCTGCAGTTAGAAGAAAGACACATGTCAGCTGCTGTTGATGACTTTTTGAACACATTTGTCTGGGGGATAAGGGAATAAACATCAGAGGTGCTGGCAGGGACCATTAGTGGCTGTTGGGCACTCCGGTGTGTCAATGGGGGCTTTCACATGGTCAGTGATGGCAGACCTGGCCCAACTCATTAAAGGCAGATGCATGAGAAGGTCCGATGGACTGGGCCAGAGTTAATTTATTTTCCATAAATAAATTGAAAGCCATTATTTTTCTTCTTAGACGTACTGCCAATTCTGAGATCAAGGAGAAGGATTCAACAAATCATAACTATTTCATGTTGGCTATAGTTTTAGGGAAATAGACATGCTGGCCCCTCTGTTTTAAATGCTCCCCCACACCCCACACCCTGTGTCCATCTGACTACCCCCTATTCATCTTTCAAAGTCAAGATCAGGTTTCATCCCTGGGAAGCTAGTCTTCAGATACAGCAAATCTCCCTTCCTGGGCACCATCTTGTACTGGATTGGGTTCAGGGCATGCTACCCCAAAAATAACACCTTGACACATGGAATATTTTAAGCTGAAGGAGTTTGAGAAAATGGCAAAAACAGGAAGGTCATTCTGACCTGCCTTTCTTTGTCCTTCTTCCCTTAAACAGGTCATAAATCCCGCATGTGAGAAGTATCCTCCCTATACCCAGAAGAAAGGAGCATCTTTATCTTTGAAGCCAAAGGAACTCTGAGAAGAATCCCAACAAATAGGCTTTACTAAGTTTCCCCCAGTTTACTAACTTATCTCATGTTCTATAACCTATCATATGTCTGTCTGACTGCCCATCCTCATCAAAGCTAGCATAAATATACTCAGCTATAAGTGTTTCTTTGGGTCTTCATTTCCTTACAAAGGATCCCATGTCATGTGAAATGTATATTAAATAAATGTGTAGGCTTTTCTGTTGTTAATCTGTCAGTTTAATTTTCAGACCCAGCCAGGGACCCTAAGAGGGTTAAGGAAAGCTGTTTCCTCCCCTACATACTGCATATGAATCCTCTAGTTTGACATCAATTGGGGGATAATTTTTATTATTAAATATTGTGCTTATTGAATAGAACCCCTGTTCTAAGCACTTCTCTATATATTTATTCATTTAAGTCTCATAGTGAGCACAAGAGGTAAGTACAAATATTCTCCCTGTTTTACAGATGAGAATAATGAAGCCCAGAGAGGTGTAGTATCTTGCCAAAGATCACACAGCTCATAGTAGTAGAGCTGAGAGTCACCTCTGCCTATGGAATCTGTGTTCATAACCAGTGTGCCATGCCGCCTCTCCCTAAATGCTACAGTCTAATAACAGCTACCTTGCATCCATCTGGATCTCCCGATCCTGTCTCACCTTCAGCCAAATCTGGTCCTCCCTCGGGTTTTTCTTTTCATCTCTGTTCATGGCTACTCTATCCTTGGAATTGCTCAGACCCACAAATCCTTGATTCCCTGACTCTTTCCTTGCTGTCACACCCGCATCTGATTCATCTGCAAATCCGGAAGGCTTTACCTTCAGCATCGAGCCAGATCTGGCAGTTCCTAACACTTCCACTGTAGCTGTGCTGGGCTAAAGCCCCTGCTATTGCTGGCCTGGATGATGGCAGGACACTCTTCCTGTTAGCTTCCCTGTTTCCTTCCTTGTTTCCCCCACCCCTGGCCTATTCCCAACACAGCAGCAGCCAGAGTGATCCTTTTGAAATCTGTCAGATCGTGTCACACCTCTGTTCAATATCTTTCATTGTTCGTGACTTTACACTTGCACCCTTTACTTGAAATACTCTTTAAATATCTACATGGCTCACTCCCTTCCTTACTTCCTGGTTCTACTCAAATATCAACTCACTGGAGAAGTCTTCCCTCACCTTCCTACATAAAACAACTCCATCATTACTGCTGTAGGTTCTGTCCCCCTTAACCTGATTTCTTTTTATGCACATCACCTATTTTACATTTACTTGTTTATTTGTATACCTCTTGCTGCTCTGGCTAGAATGTCAGCTCTATGAGGGCAGAGACTTTGACTCTTGTGCCCCATGCTGTGTCTGCAGTGCTGAGAATAGCACTTAGCATACAGAAGATGCTTAATAAATATTTACAGGGAGAACAAAGAACATTAATGAATGAGGTGACTACTTACTCTGTGCTAGTCACTATTAAAAGCGTGTTTATAGACATCATCTCTTTTACTCTTTCACAAGCCCTCTGAGTTCCCCCTAGGTGGCTCTGGAAAAATTATTTACCTCCGTTTAGCTCAGTTTCTTTGTCTCTGAAATGAGCATAATAATATTACTTGCTTCTAAGAGTTAAGCATGTATAAATCCTGAGAACAGTGCTTGGCACACAGTTCCTGTCCCAGGTTGGTTCCCTGAGAAACAGACGGGGTGGGGGTTAGCATGCAGGATTTGTCCTTTGGGGAGCAACACTGGAGGGAGTAGAGAAAAACACAGGAGTAGCCAGAGGGAGGAGGTTGTCGCAGTCTCATTACTCCTGGGAGTGCAGGAACCAGAAGGACCCAGGAGAATTGGCTTGCACTGGGGCAAGTGTGCCTGGCCTTTGTCTCTCCCATTACTAAGTCATTGGCTTCAGGCTTCTCTGGAAGGGGGCATGGCCTTGGGCAAGGCCATTCTCTAGGGTAGGCTGACAGCCACCCACACTCCCAGCAGCTGGGGAATGAGGGTTGCAGCCTTAGATGTGTGTGAGGATCTGGGTGCAGCATGCCAATACCCCCTTCAGTAAACTTCAGTAAATGCTCGAGATCACACCTTCTTACTGCATTGCCTTAGCCTAGCAATCACTTGCCTGCTAAGAACCTCCAGTTATTCTAGGGCCCATCAAGCACAGGGCAAATGTCACCCTTTGAGAGTCTTGGCTTGCCTGCAGAGATTTAGGATTGGATTTGATTTATAAGCCTTTCTCCCTGTAGACTTCCTCAAGTGGGGGCCTTGCCCAGATGCCCCATGACTTAAGACAGGGCTGAGATATCGGCAGGTTCTACCTCATCCCCTGTGCTCAAATGATTTAGAACAAAACAGAGTGAGCCCTTTGAGTGGTCTAGGGTCAGCAGTCTTGTGTGTGGTACCATTTATTTTTTTTTTAATTTTTTATTGTTATGTTAATCACCATACATCATTAGTTTTTGATGTAGTGTTCCATGATTCATTGTTTGTGTGTGGTACCATTTAAAGGAAATCCCCCTGCCACCTGGAGTTCTACCATTAGACTTCCATGATGTATTGAAGCATTTAAAAAAGCATCAAGAGTGTCCTGTTGAAATGCAAATAACTGTGAAAGTTAAAGACTTGAACCTTCATGATGAAATACCTTTATATCTTTATTCAAAAACACTGTTAAATATTCCATTTTAAATTATTCCAAATGCAGTAATCTTGTTCTGGTTTAGCTTGAACCAGAACAAGATTATGCTTTTAGTGAAAACAGTCTGGATTTCTTCATTTGGACATTTTCTTTGAGGGGAGTTGGGGTCCAGTAGAACCAGGGCTTTAGGCTAGAGAAGTGGAGTCTAGTGTGAGATGTGTTCTGGCACGTGATGAACTTCTGCCAAGTTCCTTACTGTCTCTAAAGCTCCTTGCCCCCTTTGTGGAATGGGTTCTATCTAGATCTGCATTGTCCAACACTAGCCCTGTGTGGCTATTTGAATTTAAATTTAAATTTAATTCAGGGCCTCCGTCCCACTAATATTTCAAGTTCTCAATGGCCAGTCATGGCTAGTGGCTGCTATAATGGGTGATACAGAAATGTTGGGGTTCAGAGCCAACAGCCAAGGAAGAATTCTTGAGATATCTTCAGTGCAAAAAGGTGGTTTTATTAAAGCACAGTGACAGGACCCATGGGCAGAAAGAACGGCATTGGGGTTGTGACAGATGACTGATTATATACTTTCAAGTTGGGAGGGTTTAGGGATAGCACAAGCCTCCAAGGCATTTTGGAAAGAAGGTTTCCAGGATCCTGAGGGGGCTAGCTATTGTTAGGAAAAGGTCCTTTATTACTGTTTAGTAAAAACTCAGTCATGAGACCCTTCAGATGTATATCAGTGGGCCATATGCTTGGAAGATGATTGCTAACATATATCTTGGAGGAACCAAGGGAGTTTCCAAAGGAATTTTTATATATTAAAGTAGACTTACAGGATCCTGGGGGAGGTGGGGGGCAGATAATGTTAAGCTAAGATTGCCTTTTGCCCTTAGCCAAGTGTCCACATTGAGGGACCTGAGCTCTCAAGCAGACTCCCTGCTCAGCCTGATGCAGGGCTCTATCCCATGACCCTGAGATCATGACCTGAGCCGAAATCAAGAGTCAGACACTCACCTGACTGAACCACCCAGGTGCCCCAAACCTGTTTTTAACAGAGGGGCAAACCAACATTGAGGGGGTCAAGTAACTTGCAGATCTGAACTTGGATTCAAACCCATGTTAATGTAATGCTGAAATAGGGGCCCCAGTTTTGTTTGTGAATAAGTATTTGCTAAAAGCTCCCCAACTCAAATTGCTTTAGAAAGAAGTTCAGTGATTCTTTATTGTTGCATTTTCTCTTCTCCCTCTTTTGTATCTTCTTCCTCTTCTTCTAGAAGGCTTTATTATCTTGGTACAATGCACACGAGTCTCCTTTCTCAGAGGTAACTACTGCTAATATGTTGTTCCAAAAGTTCAGCCTTCCAGCAGGTTCTCCGTGCATATAGACATATGTATGTTATTTCTACATATGGATGATTCACTGATCCATAGGGGGCTGCTCTTCAGAGGCCTGGTTATGGCTACTGTTTCGAATTTCAGTTCAGAAAAGTCAGAAACCCCTTCAGGAATTTCTTTGGATTATAATCAGATTGAAAACTTTCAGTTTGCCAGGGACTTCAGAAGGGGACATAGTGCACAACTCCCGCTGGGAAGCTAATAGTCACACAACTGGGAAGCTAACAGTCGCACAATTGCTCTGAGTGAATGGGAGTGGGGGGGAGAGGATCCACCACTTCTTAGGAGGATAATGGGGTTGTCTTCTGGTTTGTCAACTGATGTGTTCATGAAGTTGTAAATGTTAGACCAGCTTAGTACCTGTTATCTTTCCTCTGGACCTGAGTGTACTTGAAAGAGAGCAAGTTTAAAGTCAGGGGTGTCCAGAGGAGGGAAAAATGGGTCCTCAGATCAATCGAGAAGTTTGAAAGGCTGATGCTCTGATGTTAAGATCGCTTGTTTTGCTGCATCACCCCAAGTAGGAAAGAAGATTGTGACCCAGCTCTGGGGATGTGTGTCTTCCAGAGAGGCCTGGGAGAGCGAGAAGGGGGCACTTTGGTTGAACAGTTGTCTTGAAAGCATTCATCTGCTGCAAATTTTAAAAGGTGGGGCTGAAGAATACCTTTGTGGAAAGCATCCTGTCGAGAGCCAATAGTTGCCCCAATGGGGCATCTTTCTAATCTCTGTATCTGAAAGTGGCCTGTGTGATGCCCACCAGGGAAGTGATTTGTTCAGTTCATGCAAACAAAGGGCCAGGTTTTTAGGAGCATGTCTATCAAGTCCGTGTGGTCAGCTTGAGATCAACAGCGGAGCTGAGGTCTCTGAGCCCAGAGGAAGCAGCCATCGCTTTTCTGATTTGGTAGAAACTGACCAATTGCTGGTTTCCAATTCTCCTAGCAGAGACCACTCCCATTTTGCAAAAAGTTGTGTGCCTGTCCTTCTATTTATATGCACAACAGCTTGCAGATTACCTCTCTTTCCTTAGAACTCTAGGGGGAATCATTCCTGTGTGGTTTATGATGAAGAAAAAAGTGTTATTTTCCCCTTTGAAAGGAAAAAAGCACTGGGTGAGATGGTTTCAGGGGCGGAAGTTCCCGAAGATCATTTTGCTAATGACACTCACATATTCACGGAACACAGAAAAACATCATATATTTGGTTTCAAGGCTCCTGATGAAAACAGCATGCTGCTCTGGAGGTGGACCCAGGATGAGGCCCGAGGAGGAGCTGTCCTTCATGTGATATGATGCGGTGATGTGCCATCTGTCTCTAGGATGATTCTAGTAGCTGTGGAGGAGCCCATGAAAATATCCCTGCCAGGTCTTCTCAAAATTCATCTTTTTCCCTCCTTGTCTATGACAGCCCTCTATATAATAAGGCAATTTAGAAATAAGAGGGTAGTAAAGACCCATCTTTTAAAAAAAATGATGGTCCTGTTACCCAGATTCTCTCCTACCTGCCCCTCCCTTTGATTCTCGCTCAGGATGCCAGGACATCGCTCTCTCAGAGTGCATTTTCATCTCAAGGGCAGTTTAAAGGATGTGGTGATGGGTTCCATGGGTCTCCATGGCCCTGAGCTTCATTTGGGCAGGTGTCCAATCTCCTCTTTATTTTTTTTTTGTAATATTATATTTATTGAGGGCCTATCAATGCAAAGTCCTGCCATCTACTACCTAGGAGACAAAGATGAATACGAGATGGACCCTGCCCTCAAGGTGCTTATAGTCTAGGTGGTCAGCTGCAAGAGTACGCGATGTGGGCAATACTACTTTTGGTGGCATAAGCAGAGTTCTTGAAAATGTTGACATCATTTGAATATTGCCCTTGCCAAATTTGTAGGCGTAATTTCAACAGTAAAGCCAAACAGTGGAAAAGGGTGTGTCAAAGAATTACATCACCCGATTAGCCAGAGACGCCAGAGAGATAACTATGTGATATTCTGTGATAATGTGGGGAAGCCCACACACCTCTGCAGAGGCCATGAGGTATAGCGCTGCCTCTTTCCAGGTTTGTGACCTTGGGCAATGCTCTTGGCCTCTCTGAGCTCCTGTTTCCCAAACCCACCTCCCAGGTCTTTGTGAGGATCATGTGAGATTGAGTGAGAAAACTCCCGACATATACTATAAGCTCATTAAAGGGTTTCTTCCTCTCCCCTGTCCTTTCCCTGTTACTCTAGGATTTGGAGCAGAGCCCAGAACTGTACAAAATGCTAGGCTCCAGCACTAAATATGTTTGCAATCCTGGCAACATTTTAGCCCTTTCTAATTACAAAGTTTATACTTTGCCAAAACTGAATTAGGGGCGAGGACACAGAGAAGTGGGTGGGGGGCTAATTATAGAGACTAAATACACTGGAGTGGGGGGAGGGGAGGGGAGGAGAACCACAGGGCCAATCACACCCAGAGACTGAGTAATTCCAGGATAATGAGAAGTTGCAGACAGGAATTCGGACATGCCAAGATAATTAAAAAAATATATTATTTCAGGGAAATACATGAGACTGATAAGCACAAGATGAGCTAGCTATGAGCCTCTACTTACGGTTTCCCCAAAGTGAGAAGTGTGGGGAGGTTTCTGGGGCTGAGAGAGCTGCAGGCTGATGGGGACCAGGGTGGAGTTGTAACTGGGCAGCAGGGAGCAGGTGACCCTACCCAAGCAGTGTGGGTTAAGTCCAGGGGCCCCAGCCATAGAAGGTGGGAACTACAGGTAGTCCTAGAGGAGGGAGCATTTCCGGAACCGGGTAATTGTAAGGCTAGAATGTAGCAAAAAGCTGGTTAGTTTCAAGAAAAAAAAAACATGCAGGAGTGGTAAGAGGAGAGTACAGGTGAATCAGGACGCCAGGACACCAGGAAGCGCTCCCCCAGCCTGCCATGGCTCTCTGACTTGCCTTTGGGGCAAGTTGGGAAGGTCGTGGATCCTCCTTGGTATCATTTACATCAGTTTGTCCATCTGCCAGTCTTTATGTTACTCCCAGATCTAAATCTACAAAGTTTTTAAAGATCCAGACTTTCAACCAGTGTCCCCTCCTGGACTAACACATTTGTTTTATGCCAGTTCTGTATGTTTACTTTTGGGCGCATACTTCCAAAGGATCTAACAAACAGCAAGATGGGGAACATCTTATGGGTGAAGAGAGGACCCTATCCTTACAGAAAGCCTGTTGTTTGTAGATTTAGTAAAAATGTCTATCAACTAGGATATGATCTTGTTAATATTTTCCTTGGGGTTCAGGGCGCCTCCCATGTACTAGGAGCCCCCCAAAGTATTCATGAAATAGTGAACAACTGTCATGATGACAATTTAGTAAGGCTCGCAGATGCAGAAAGAGAGGAAATGAAGCTGGGGAGGTGGAGTAGGTGTTTCATGAGGGTCTTTCAAGGCCAAATTAAGGACAGTGTTTTGAAGGTCTCGAGAAGCCACATAGGAGATGATAGTCAGGCTGCATGGAGGTGGGCTGACGGCATTGAGGGAATCCGGTTGAGCGATGCGCTAAGGCAGTGCCAGTGGGATGGAGTGCAGGGCGTGTCTCCAGACCTTGTTTGTTCGGCATAGTGTCAAAAGTTAAAAGCGAATAGGGTCAGCTGGCAAAATCTGCAGGCCACACAAGACGGGGATCTCTGGCTTTCTTTGATGATGGCCATGGTAGTCTTCAAAGACACATTCAATTCTTTTATTGGACTAGTGGTCTAAACTATTTGTTCCTTCTCTTCAAGTCAGTCTTTCAACCGGGAGAATTGTTTTGGAGTCACATCTATTTGGGGAAGGACAAAAATGTGTCTGAAAGGCCCAGCAGGTTCTAATAGCTCTTCTTGCTCTGGGATATTGAAGTCCACCAGCAACGTGACCTACCTAGAAATGTTCCCTTAGATAACCCCGTGTTGTGTTCTCTGAGCCCCTCGGTGGATCTGCATAGCACAGGGGTTCCATTTAATGCCTCTTTTCTTTCCAAAGGAAGTATTTCTTCAGGATCTCTAGAGAAGGGAGCTGGCATGGGGTGGTGGGGAGAGGTGGTCAAGACCCTGGCGTGGGGGTGAGGGGTGGGGGTGGGGATTCAGGGTAAGCCAACACAACAAAACAAACAAAACCCCAAAAACTTCCCTCCATTCCTTTCCCTTTTTCTAGCCTAACCTAAAATGTGTCTGTGCCAGTTTTTCTCCTCAAGCTTCAAGGCATCAATTAGTTCAACACCCTCTGTTGTCACTCAAAGGCCTTCCCAGTCTGGCCCTAACTTCTTTTCCACATTGATCTCCAGTCATCCTCCCCAGGTCCCCCTAAGCTCGCTCTTGACTCATCAGCTTCCCTGGAGTTACATCATTAGGTAATTTGGCATCACCGAAGGAGAGCAGAATATGCCACCCCAAAAGATGTCACCTTGGCCAATTGATTATTTTGAATTGAGCTTACTTAAGAAATAGTTGGTGCAAGAAGGATCCTTGGAGCCTCCTTTGTTCCTCTGAAAGCTGGAAATAAATCCCCCTTGTGAAAAGTATGCTCCTGGGGCGCCTGGGTGGCTCAGTCGTTAAGCGTCTGCCTTCGGCTCAGGTCATGATACCAGGGTCCAGGGATGGAGCCCACATCGGGCTCCCTGCTCCGCGGGAAGCCTGCTTCTCCCTCTCCCACTCCCCCTGCTTGTGTTCCCTCTCTGGCTGTGTCTCTCTCTGTCAAATAAATAAATAAAATCTTTAAAAAAAAGAGAGACAGAGAGAAAAAAGAAAAGTATGCTCCTTGTACCAGCAGGGTAGGAGGCATCCTCATCACCAGACATAGGAAACTTAGGGCTAAGACGGCTGTATAAAGAACACTTGTCACTTCTAAACTAATTTACTACCCCAAGCCCAAACCCCTTCATCTGGTCAATTCTTTACAAATTTATTGTTTCTTTGTCTAAAAGGCTGCCTGCTCTGGTCACTTGAGTATAATACTCTTTTTTTCTTTTTGGTACTCCTGTACATACAAAATTAAAATTTTTTCCCTGTTAATCTGTCTTATGTCGATTATTAGGCCAGCCAAAGAACCTAGAAGGCAAGAATGGAAAAATTTTCAACCCCTGCATTACCAAATTTGCAAGATTCACTGTATAATTTTGTCACTCTGAGCATTTACTCGGGCACATATGTTCCTAAGTGAACACACAGGGATGTGCTCAGTTGTTGGTGTTCAGTGTATACTCTGTTGAATGCACTTGATTGTAAGGTAAAGTGGAATTGTAGAGGAATGTTCTGGTATAGAATAGAGGAAGCCAGATCCCAAGGACCTGGGTTGGGGACTCCGAGTTGTCTGGCAGGCAGGCCCTCCCAGTTGTAGCCAATAGATTTCTGTGCACATTTAAGGTT